>NC_060172.1:24365246-24403771 GCF_021292245.1 Micropterus dolomieu | reverse complement strand
GCCTGTGGCAAAGAACCTTGGTGTTTGGTTTGATAGTAATTTAAATTTCGAGCAGCACACCACAAAGCTTGTTCAATCATGTTTTTATCAACTTAGAAATATAGCTAAAATTCGATCTATGTTAACTTTTAAGGACACCGAGACCATCTTACACGCCTTCATCTCATCACGCCTGGATAATTGCAACAGCCTTTTCACCTGTTTAACCCAAAAAGCTATTGATCGACTCCAGACTGTCCAGAACTCAGCTGCCAGGCTTTTAACCAGAACAAAGAAATATGACCACATTACTCCTATTTTAGCTTCATTACACTGGCTCCCAGTATGTTTTAGAATTGACTTTAAAATTCTATTGATCACTTTTAAAACTCTTCATGGCCTCTCACCTTGTTATATTTCTGAACTTTTAGTCCCATACACACCAGCACGTACCTTGAGATCCTCGGGCAGAGGTCTGTTGTCTGTTCTAGAGTCTCGACTGAAAACTAAAGGGGACAGAGCGTTTGCTGTCAGGGCCCCGAGGCTCTGGAACAGCCTGCCCGAGGAAATCAAGGCAGCTGAGTCAGTGAACTCTTTTAAGTCCCTTCTTAAAACATACTTTTATAGGAGAGCTTTTCCAGATCTTATTTGACTTTATTTTATCCCTTTTTATTTTATTGTATTTTACTAATTTTATATAAAAGTTTCATGCTCTTATCTTTTTTTTTTTTTTCTTTTTTTTTTTTTTGTATTATTCTTTACACTTGTTAAAGCAATTTGTAACTTGTTTTTGAAAAGTGCTCTACAAATAAGGATTATTATTATTATTATTATTATTAATAATAAGAGCCTGGGATTTATGTTGTATGACAACTGATCAATCCATTACAATAAAGACAAAGCAGTGACACAGCGATTACATGTTTACTGTAGGTGATACTAATGTACCTATTTTGCTAGCAGGTGATATTGTGGTACTCACTTGTTTTTCCTTCATACAGCTAAACATCCACGCTGGGTCATCTTCCTCTTTAAGGGACGGCTTTAAGAGGCACTAAGTGGTTTGTGGCACATTAAAGCTGCATGACATTCTCTCAGATTGCCTTTCAAAATATTATTTTTTCTTTCAGTGCAATGATTATGACTTACTGGGAATCTAGAATTGCTGGGTCTGTTTTTACCACATCGTCTGTGGGAACTGTGCTTGTCTATTCTCTAGTGTTCTGCTGTCATTAACTGATTACACTGGCCTCCATCTTTGGAACTGACATATGCCTCTGGGAGTTTTAAGGTTCACTAAGCATTTGAGTAAATTATCTTAATGCTCTTGCAATGGCTTATAGAGATTTATAAATGCTTGTTGGTGTTGTCTTCCCTTGTGTGCATGTCTTTCATTCTCTCCTAAACAGTAAAAGCATGTTTGCATGTGGCTGATATCTAGAAGAAAAATAAGACACACATGCACAGAGGAATATTATTACAATAAACCAGTGATTCTGTCTTAGATGGTTGGATGTAGGAGTTGCTCACCTTATCAGTGCCCCCTGCTGGGTGATTTACCTACAAGTGCTGCAGGAAGCTGTATGGCCAGGTGGCACGCTGCCTGCCCAACCAGGGCCAGATCGTAGTGCTGCAGAAAGACAAGAAACCAAGGAGGAATGTCTGGACTGTCTAGTGCAGCTGCTCCCAGGTACGTAGCAGCTGTTAGATTCAGGGTGTAGGTGTTTGAATGCTCGTTAAATTCTATTTTGATTTGCAAAGATCCTGAAGCCATGTTCCTTTTTTGGGTTGTTTCATTGTTTGAGCAGAGTTCATCACTGACATGCTGGGAAGTGAGAAGTACAGACTGAGCTTGGAGACTATGCTGGAATCTTTACAGGACCATCAGATAAACAAGTGAGTCAACAACCAAACTGTTGAGTAAACACACGTCTTATTGTGCTACTTTGAGACAGCTGCACTCAGGAGTCTAGAAACTGTGTCAATAATACAGAATACGAATTTCTCTGGTTATCATATCTATAATACACTAAATAAGTGGTTTTCATATTATGAGTGTGAATTGGTTATAGATAGTTCAGAGATACAGTAGTTTTAGCAAATGTTATCATTTTTTCTCCCTTTCCTAGATTCAGAAACTAATAAATGTATTAGGACAAACCTTTTTTCATGTATTTGGTGTAGTCAAAATATTATGCTATCTTGGCTCAATTGTTGACTGTCTTTGGTGTCAAATAACATAATCATGATCCCATAGGCATCCAGGAACTGAGCAAAACTAAGCAAGTAAACTAAGATGGGGTGAGGGGCCAGGGTCTTTGTCCAAGCTTTTTACTGAGGGGAGGCCCACAGTCTCAGAATGCACTAAACCCCTGCACTAACTACAATGGGTGTAATCCAAATCTGTTTTTGAAATATACAGAGATTGGGTAATCTGCTTCATTTTGTGCATTCACTTGTTTTCTATACTGATATTTATACTGCTCATACACATATACTGAATGTATTTTTAGCTGCCAACAAAATAAAATATAATAATAATAATAATAATAAAATATATATATTTTTTAAAAAAATTAAAAAGTAGAGCTGTTTAACTGCAATGGTCCTGGTAAAGTTGGTCTGAAGTGTCTATGAAGAAAGCTATTGACAGAAAAGGGCCACAACAGCTCAAAGGAGATTGTGCATGCAATGAGACGAGATCCAGATTAAATAAATTTAGTTAAAAAGCTATTGACAAAAATTTAAAAAGGCCTTTTAGCATGCATTTTTGAGACGGTCCCTAAATTCTAAGTTCCTGTTCGCTCTGTACAGATTACAATCACCTGGATTACTGTGACACCAGGAAAAAAAAGCATTTTATGGACATCAGAAACCACTGTGATGAGTGAATTGTGTTCATTGTACCAATATGTTAATGTTTAAGAAATGAATACATCTGCTGTATTTAATCATTTTCCATATAAGCACCTGTATTGATGCCAGTCTATTATTAACCCTGTTTGTGTTGCTTATGTGTAGGCACCTGATCTACTGCATCTGCGACCTGCTGCTGGAGTTTCTGATTCCCGAGTCATGTGAGGAGGCCTTCCAGAGCTCTCTGCTGCAGAGCCTGGCCAAAGACAGTGACAGGGACACTCCTCACACATGATCAGCACATGATAACACTCACAGTAATGTTTTAGTATCAGTGTATGAGGTTTGTGACATATTCATAATAGGCCTATACTGGAGTCGCTGGTGTCCACGGGGTGATGACACAGCATGGCAGCAGTCAATACCTGATTGGTCAGTGGTAAAAGGGAGATTGTTGTTCGCCTTTGTGCGGTCACATCAGAATCGTGTGGCTTCACCTGGCTTCAGAAATTTATAATGAACTCCCCTTCTTTGTGACTTACTGTGACATGAAGAGGAGAAATGTATTTATATTTTTGAAACATTTTAAACAAGATGTTACTGTTTAGATTAAAGCTTTATCTGGTTCAGTTTAAAGCTTCTCTCAGAAGCACCTTGAGTGTTGTTACTTTTGATTTAATGTTTGAATTGAAGGAAACTTTATATGATGACAGCTCTAAAAGCTAAGCAATTTCCTTGCTCAGAATATCTGACTGTGAATAGACATGTAAGGTCATCCCTGAACTGCACAGTTACAGTATGTTAACTTGTGTCGTGCAGTGAAACTCTAAAATTGGATTGTAATAATAAGAGTTTGTATTGGCATAAGTAGTTTTACCTGACCATCTCTGTGAACTGTTTATGAATGAAGAAATTAGTCTGACCTTAATAGTAATGGAAAGGAAGAATAGATTTGTGTGAAAAGAGTTTTAAGATTTGCCTCATATACTTTCAGTGTTAGTCTTCCCATGATCTTTTGATCCTGACCAGCCTTCTCAGAGAATCTTTTTCATGAGCCTATAGTAGTGTTAAACACCCTACTGCACGACTAATGAAACAAGTTTCCTTTTAAATTTGACATAAATGATAAATTAACAAATTCAGCAGCATCTATTAAGAGTTTACATATGGCAACAATGCTTTTAAGATTTTCTCTCGCAAAGTATGAAGCCAGTTTTTCTTGTGACAACAGTTGCTCAAACTTTGAGGGTAGTCAGGGTAATCAGTAGCCTGAGATTATAGTCTGAAATGGCTAATACTGCTGGCATTGTCAGATGCTGTCAATTTCAAAACAATGGTTGTTAAGCATTGTGCCACAACAATGTCCAACTTGAGTGAACATCACCTGGATCAGAGAAAAGTAGAAATTACCATATAAACTCTGCTACATTACATTTCAGACAGAAATCCCATTTAATTGCACTAAACCCTTAAGTGTCTTTATGTGTGTCCTGCACTGAGAGCTGATGATGCAAGTACGATGCGAGTACAAACACTGATCTTTGTCGGCCAGAGAGAGACAGGGATTCTCCAATATTGAGATGTGACCTTTTATAAAAGAGAGTGTTAGACTAATGTGTGGTAATATTTCTACTCTACTACCCCTTTATAACAAACAAGCTCAAAGAGATGTGATATAGTTAGAATCATTTCAAAGCGTTCATATGCTCATCACTTAACTCTAGTTAAAGAGACATCTGTAATTACATGTTTGAATGCAAAACACTTTCAGTTTATTGATTTTCTGGTTGTGTTTCAATTCCTGGATGTAGGATTTAATAGGCGCAATGGAGGACACATACAATAAAATACAATCTGTGTACAATTCAATACAATGGTCCTGCAACAAATACTATCTTTGTGAATCTTTAAGATGGTACTTTGTATAGGGGGTGGACACAACAGGAATACCTGACAACAGTCCAAACAACATCTAACAATGTCGTTTTGTGATGCTAACAATGTTCACATAAGATGTCAGTGTTCAGAAGGACTTCATAGATTAGATTTTAGGTACATTAAGCACCACTTACTTCTTTTCTCATGATATCAAAGACTGATACTGGCGAACTCCCCCCTCCTGTGTCATGCTTTGTGAAACCAGAGGAGACAAAACGCTGAGGCTGCATTAATGGTTGCCTCATACCTCTCAAAGTCAAAGCAGCTGTATTTTCACCACAAATCTCTCAACAGGACTAACATCTGTGAAACGTCACAGCTAATATCTGACTACAATCTCAGTTTCATTAACTACTGACTATGGATTAATTAACTTATTTCAGTTGTATCTAGGAAATGTTGATATATTTATTCAATTAAAAATGTCTGTGTAATATGTAAAATATCTTTAATTTGTTTGTTTGTTTGTTTTTACATTTTTTAAAAATGTTCCTATCAGTCACAGCTTGTTTATGCTAATTAGCACATGTTAGCATGCTAACATCCCAAACTACGATGTTTAAAGTGGAAAACATCACACCAGTTTATCATCAACTTGAGTAGGCCTATGTTAGCATGCTGATGTTAGCATTTAGCTCAAAGCACTAAGCAAATATACTGTTTAAAGCCCCTCCAGCCAGTTTTAACTGCTGTTTTTGGTGAACTTTCTTTCTCAAACAGAGAATGGGGGTGTGGTTAATATACAACACCACATGCACAAATGTGATAATGAAAATGAAAAGCACACTAAACCAAGAGGAGGAAACTAAAAAATAAAATGAAGACCCTCTGTTAGCTAACTTTCTGTAATAACTATGCTAGCTAACTACACCTGGCAAACTACAACTTAGTTAACTTAGCTAACTAAACTAGAAAGACAAACCGACAATCAGACACAGAGAGACATACCTACTGTAAGTTCTAAGTAAATTATGTGATAAATTGGTTAGCTAGCTCACAACTCGGTTTGATGGTCTGACTTAATGAGGCGTGACAGTTTTTTAACGAGGCATGATGTATGACGTATGAATTACTACAGTCATACGTCAAACCCCGTTTTAACAACTAAGCAATTTTTGCAACTTTGAGCACAGAATTAAGATATTTGGCAAAAAATATTTGGCAAACTATGAGGGTAATCAACATTGTAAGGAAATGAGAAAAATATGAAATATCATAGAAATGTCAAAATACACTGGAGGGGGGCTTTATGCACAGCCTCACAGAGCTACTAGCACAGCTGTAGCCTCTTACCAGACCACTGCAGCCTGCAGCAGATGACTCCAGCAACAACGTCAAAGGAAAACACAGCTGTAAGATTTTCATACCTCTATTTTGTCTTTACATTCAGAGTAATGTTGAAACTCTTTAATCTTAAATCAAGAGACAGCTTGTGTGTGTACTGTATATACACTGTATGTATTCACTTTCCAAGCTTTAAAAAATCGTGCAGAAACTACCTGCCTTGAAATACCAATGGATGTCCTGTAATTTTTAGCTGAAGTCGTGACTGTTGTCTGTCCTCTGAATGAAGTTCACAGTGTCCCACATCACTGAATTGGAGATTAATAAACTGCTCTTGATGATGACCCGAGACATTGTACCACTGACATGATGATGATGATGATGTAGAGGACATCTGATGACTCATGCTGGCAAACAACAGATGTCCTGTAGGCCTCCGTGTGCACTATTTGCCAGCCAGAGGTGACATTTTCCTCACTGACTATAGTCACACCTTTAAATCACAGCGCTGACAGTCAAACCAAAGCAGACCAGCAGCTGCAGTATCATCCCCAAGTGAGTACTGGTATGTTTTATGGGGGAGTTCCATCTTGTAAAGATGAATGTACTCATGCACATTTGTGCACACACTCCCAGATGTAGCGATTACTCAGAGCATGGGAGTATCACCAGTTGAGGTTAACAATTGTACGTCTATGCTACATCTGAATTTTGAGGTATTTTTTCCATCTTGCACTTGCTATCACTGAGCGTAATTAAAAACAGGATTATACTTGAGTCTTTGCAGATCAATAGCGTTGTCATTTACAATAACGTCCAACAACAATGTTAGAATATGACTGAGTATGACACAAAAATGCACAAACATCCTGCCATGCCTAACTGCTGATTCCACTATCTGACCTTTAGATGAAGTGAAGTGATCTGGTTCCTGTTAGCGGTGTATCCTCCACTGCACAGTGCAGATGTGCAGTGAGGCCTTCAAGGAACTCTGACACCCCCGCCTCAGTGCCCTACTTCCATCTACTTAGACTGGAAAAAAACTCAGATGACCAAGTTTTCTGGAAACAACAACATATTTCAATTGCAATATGACTTTATCCAATTGCAATACTCCCTCCTGTACTCCACCCCTGTCCTATTTTATTTGACTGTTTGGCCAGTAGTTAAGGTCAAAGGGAAGAGGTATCGTGAGAGCAGATAGAGAGGTAGGCAGCTGTGAGTGGACTCATGTGTTCTGTAGTGTTATGAGATTTAAAAACTAACTCGCGATAAGCAGAGGGAGAAACATGATAGCTTCGGGTTGGGAATTGTGAAAAGGGTGATGTTGACCTCTTCCTGACCCCACCTTGAGACAACTGTCTGAGTCAAACCATCAGTCACTCTCAGTACTCGTCTACCTCTAATGCCTCTTGACCTCTTCACAAATTCCTTGAAGGTTCATCAACAGTTTATGCGAGGTCAGCATGATGTTTTAAAGCCTATTGCATTGATTATTGTTATGTCTCCACAGATTGTTGATACATTTTTAACTAAAAAAAGTTTCTCTTTACAAACAGTACTTACGTAGTATCATTCCTCAAACTGCAGGAAACTAAAGCACCACACTATGTTAAATAGAATCAAGATTTGCCAATAGGGAACATGAGTCAACACATTAAAAATGTGTCAATTCAAATGACTTAACTACTTTTAATCTGCAAAATCACAAATATTTTTTGGACACTTGGGGACATCCAGAAATTATAGAGCAACATTATCAATCATTCAGAGTCATGTTTCTGGCCACCTGATAAATTTAAGCCTTCACCAACTCCTGAAGGAAAACCCTGTCTCTTTAGCTGCTAATGCTCCACTTTTATTCACCAGCTAGTTGCTAACTGTGTCTGTCTGTTGTTTGGTGCTGATCGGGTAAATCTTTTGCAATAATACAGCTGCCTGTTGTGGCCAAAAACAATGCTATGACAGCTAAACGATAAGCTGAAATTCATAAAGCTCCATAAAGCCTAGGGGGCGGCATTTTTAGTTGAGTAGGTCTGTCATTAAAAGCGACTACTTTCACAATGTCCTTTGATAAATTGTTATTGTTGAAATATTGATTTTGCAAAACATACAAGTTTGGTGAGAGATGCTTTTGGAGCTTTTTTTATGTGATGGTGCTTTGAAAACTTGCAATTCAAAATGCTAACCTCATGCTAATTGTCAGAAGGTGATCTTTACAATCATTCATTCGTAATTCTGATGTAGTGACTTCAACATCTGTTGTCATGTGGTGTTTCCATTATTTTGTCCAATGTAACTGTGTCTTCAATTTTAGAGACCTGTGAGGTGAAGACTGACCAAAAACCAAGTTGTTGTTTTTCTTCATCCCATGAAGGGAAAAATTCTCTTCTTTGTCCCTCCTTTCCATGGCAACTCAGGTCACCCTGGAGCTGCTAAGGAGCCAGCGTCTTGCTCAGAGGCACTCCAGCAGGTGGATGCTTGCTGCCTCAGGGAGTCCAGTTGAGACAAAACATACACATTGCAGCTCCCTACAGTTGCACCATCAGTCAAAACAGACTGAGACATTTCTTACTGAGGACAAGGGGCTCTGTTTGGTATGTGTTTCAAGGGTGGGCTATATTTGAATGTGTTTCTCTACCACAAATTACCATGTCAGGGATCTTAAAATGGTGCAAGCTACTGCAAGTTTGGTAAAAATATTTGGAGATTGCCATCTGTATCTTCACTGCATTCCCTGTACTGTATAATTAGTGGCTGTCATGGGCAGATCGGTGAGCTCTGTCACCAACACGATGCACACTCCCACTGTCCAACTTATACAGCTACTTGTTTTACTTTTTATTTTTATAACAGAACCAACTTCCAACACTGACTATGCCACAGGTTCCCAACATTTTTAGCCAAGGCTTTATAGCCAAGCAATGCCCAATTTTGACCCTTCATCATAGGTTGCACATGTCTGTTGTTTCATTGTAGTAGCATTTAGAGTCCTGACAAGATACAACTCCAGTATTTAATCAGAAATGAGCAAATATTTAGGAAAAGTCAGAAAGAATAAACATAAGTAATGTCTTTCCCCCTACTATATCTTTTTAAAAATCTTGTGACCCCTCAGATTTATATAGAAATGCTTTGAAGGATCTTGACCACTGGACTATGTAGCAGCACTTATAGTAAAAATAGTTATGTAAACATATAATTCAACTTACATGTTTAAAAAATGCACTTAAAACATGTATTGGCTTGAGATAGTCAACATGTATCCATCTCTGTTAATCATTAGTATATTTGCCGAAATGCTGAAAAACATATGTTCTTTTCGTAACGAGTAAATAATGAGCCAAATTACGTGTCAATATCAAAGCTGTTACACAAGATATCAAATGGCAATTTTGAGTGTCTCAACCAAAGTCTCAAGTTGCAAAGAGGTTTTATAGCTCCTCTTAAGAGATATTTAGTTTTTTGGATTTGTGAGGGGAAGGATTACATTTGTCAAGCTCAGAAACCAAAGATCTTAACTCTCGAGTCCAATTCTCTGAATATGGATGGAAAAATATGCTGTTTTTGTTATCGTAGTAATTCAGTGCAGAACTTCACTGAACCATATAAGGTAAAATCTGCTATTTTTGTGCACTAAAACATCTGAACAGTGTGTTCATGCCTGTCTCATATTGTTGTTTCTCATCTACCAACCTGCATCATGTGTGCCTTTATAGCTGTTGACAATACTATGCCGGCATCACAGAGAAATATCTTGCATGCAGAGATTGTGTTGCAGCTTCTAGACAGCTGCTGTGTCAGGGTGATGAAACAAAGCACGTTTGAATTCTCCTTTTCACCTGTGAATGGATAATAGGGGAGAGGGGTGCCCCTCGAAATTTACCATTATGCAACATTCTCGTAAAGTTCTTTTCCTTCCCCTCAGTAAACGTTCTCTACATGATAGTAGTTACAGGCTGTACCTCAAAGGACGTGTAAAAAATTACACCACCTGTCACCACCTGTCATTTTAATAACTAGCCTTTGTAAGCCTGGGGCAAAGGCCAGTCTTATGCTCGGAGTCTTTTCTGTTTAAACAGGTGTGACATGGTAATAAGGCTGCCACGGGGATCCTGGTTTGATTTCTATTACAACCTCTACAGGGCTCATTGCACCATCCACAGCACTGAAAAGAATAATTGTAAACAACTGTATTTAGCATAAGAGCGCTGATATAATTGTTTAAATACAAAAATCACTGTAGCCACTGTACACAATAGACTGTACTTGAATTACACTTTACATATAGCTATTGTGGAGTGGAGAAGATTTTAGCACACTGGGTCATTTCTCCTGCACTATGAGGATGTGTGAGGTCATTGCACGAGGAGTGTGCAAAAGGCAGATCCTTTATCAGACCCAGGGAAGGCAGTCATATTTGACTTGCACCCAGGAATTACATCAAGCTCTCATAAGTTATCCTGTCCTCTGCACAGGCAGAGAGCAGACAGAGGTATGTGAGCAGTGTTACAGTATGTATGTGTGTAAATCAATCCATCAGGGAAAAAAGGAGTTCTCCATTGAGCCAGTTTAGTGCAGCATGTAGTGCAGGATAAGAAGTAATGGGTGTAAGATATGTTTGTATGTTTGATTTGATGATGAAATACCAATGTGGTTCACATACTTTTAAAAGACACTGTCTGATTGCAGAATAAGACCTGCAGGACTTGTGCACTTTTGCCCCAGATTTGTTTCAAAAGGCATCTGTGGACGTCGCAATGTCATGACCCACAACTAATTCAATAGATACCATAGCTAGTCATCATTCTGGTATCGTCCAGCGTTCTGTCTTTGACGGTGATCTTTCACTGTACTTACTGAGCAGACATGAAGGAACAAAGAACTTTTGTATTACAGTTCTTGTACCAAAGTAAAAATGTGGATTGCTGCAATATTAAATTGCAGCCCCAGTAGCAGAGCTGAGAGTTTCATGTAATGTCATCAGTCAACAAACAACACATTTTTCAAAACAGAAACTCTCTTTGGTTTAGTCAAAGTCTGAAAAAAATAGTAATTTGTGTCTGTATTGCTCCCCAGGCATGTCCTCAAGACTTTGTGTCCATGTTGTTAGTGAGCATTCCCCAGATGGCATTTCAACAAGGCTTATCACCGTCAAAACTGCACCACAGAAATGAGCTCATCGTGACAGATAATGACAAATCAGGGACATAAACCCACAAAATGCTGCCTGTCAGTTTCATATCACTCATGTCATACAGTATCACTTTGATACAAAAACCTTAAAAATCCTGAAAGTGACATAATTTGCTAATCAAACACTCCCCGTGTAAATGTAAAAGGTGTTTGTAAAATGTTTTCTTGTTGATTTGAATCTGAGCTGACCAGATTTGTGTGGTTTACAGTGGATTTCATTAATACCATTATGCATACCAACCATTTTTAGATTGGTTCGAATTATATCTAATGATTAACTGGACCATACTAGGTATTGTGGTGCCTTTTAGGCTTATTTAAAAAGGACACTACTGATAGTCGTGTGATAGATGATGATGCACACCTGTGAACTGTGACTCTACATTTTCATTTTACTACAGCAGCAAAAATGTCCAGTGTTTTACATTTCTTTTGATTAATCATTTATTTTACTTATATTATTTTAATGTTTTATACAGGTCTGATTGTAGTAAGAGGCATGCACAGTGGTAGTCTATCCTGGTCAGTGGAGTAACTCACTGTCGCTTACTCGTACACTGGATGACAGGTTGACACAGTAGATGTTCACCGTCTCACCCATCGGCAACATTTAGCAAAAAGGACTGGGAACCTTTTTAATCAACCTCTGTGTGGAACTCTAGCAGCCAGGTCCTGACACTTGTGTTTGTGAAGTGAACTGGGTGAAATGGGTCTGATGGCTTTATGGGGGCTTTGGGACTTCGGGGGAAAATCGCTGTAATTGGATTTAGACTGTGACTGCTCTCCTAAGGTGTGAGCCGAAAGATATGGCATCCCAGCAACCAGGCTGCAAACAGTTATTAGCAGTCGTCGACACAGTCTGTTTTGTTGAGACACAACATGCGATTTACAACACTATTAACACTCTATGAATGACTTCACACCAGGATAAAGATGTGCATGTTGTTTGGATTCTTTGGGAATGTGAATTGTGTTATGTGTTGCTGTGAATCTCTCAGATATCTAAATCTATCAAAACTTTCTTTTTTGTTCTTTAAACTGACATGGTTAACATCTGATGTTTTATATTCAGTGAGAAAACTAAAGTCAAACTACATTGTCAAACTACATAAGAATAGGTACGTTAAAGAAAAACATTTCAACAGTTCAAATATCCTCCAATGATTTTGTGTTTTGTTCTTATGAGACCTTTGAGTACAGAAGAAAACATCCTTGCAACGTCAGCCACTGAGATTGCTGTAAGTGGTAAAATGATTTACGGTTTTTGTACTGATTTTGAATTCAAAACAAAAGTAAAATACTAATAGTCTGTACACTTATGGGTCTGTCTGCTCTCAGAGGCCGTAAGGGGGCTCTGGAGTGAACCAGATCAGTCTCCCTGCAGTGATGAATGGTGTGGAGAGTGTGTGACAGTGACAAAACTTTCATACTAACATTACACAATTGCACATGAAACCTGACCTCAGAGGATGCATGTTCTCTTTATGGTATCAAATGTAGGGGTAGAGTGTGAAGGGGAGAAGAGGGGGCTAGGGGGAACTGCTGCTGTAACATGCAATATATGAAAAAAAAACAAACACATGACAGCTGATGTAACACAGAATAATCAGTCTGAAGCCAATGCTGATGTAGGGCTGCAGTCACCTCATTGTCTGTCAGGGCTAAATTCTGCCATTATTCATACGATCAATACTGACGTAACATGAACTAGGTCAGCTCTGTGGGCTGCGTGCCAGCAGCAAGAAGATTTGGCTGAAAGACCCTGTGTGAAGAAAGAACAGTGAAGTCCCCCAAACTGTCCAGAAAAACTTACTTTTGTAAGTCTTCTATTACAATACAAGTCTCACTTCCTGTCTGGATTCCAAGTGATTGCTTATTCATTCAGTTCACTCGCCTCCATGTTGTGATCTCAACAGTGGAAAAGAGTTGGTGAAATAGGAAATTTGTACTTGAATATATTTGAATATGTTGTAATATCTTGTGTGATATGTAAATATGTAAACATGGTGTTATATGTTGGTCTTTTCCCCTGTGACTTCACAGTTGGTAAACAATATTCTATCACTGTGATTTTAACGAAACAGTTTTTCAGAAATAGGAAAGTTACCTGCACTGCTTTTCCAACACACAGTGACAAGATGTCTGCCCGCTGCCTCCTCTCCCCCCTGCCCTCCTCCCCCCTCGCCCCCTGCTTTGTACACTCTTGCATGGAGCATGTCAACAACTACATAAAACTAGTTAAACTGAAGAAGTGTTGAAGTGGAGTTGATTTTAGGACAACTGTGATTTACAAAATAACAAAGCTGGACCTCCAGAGAGAAAATTATTCAGTTATAATTTTGCTGTACATTGTAATCACATGCATCTCATGCAGGGATGATGAAGAGAGAAATGACATCACTGTGCAGCTCTTGAGCCAGAGTTGGTTTCCCCTGCACTGTTCTCCCTCCTGTTGAGTCAAAGGGTTTGCATTAATGCTTGGCTCCACAGCAAGGGACTTTCTGCAACTTGTCTTGCTCTAGGAAGTTTGCTCCATGCCACGGATAAGAACAGTCTCAGCAGAAAGCGAAGGAATCTGTGCAAACAAGGCACAAAGCGTCAGGTTTGTGAAGCTGCTCTTCACTCTTTTAAGTGTCTCTGACGCTTTGGCATCTTACTGTGATTGGACTATGATTGCTGAGAATGGATTTCACAAGCTCATAGCACCACAGTACACCCCCACGTTGAGACGTATTTATTTAAGTTTGTGTTCATATCACTTTTTCCCCTCTGCACGTCAAATATTTGTTTTGTTCATATGGAAACTGCAGCTGGTTTACATCCCAGCTGTGGAACTGCTTTCACATGCAATCACAGTTTAAAACAGAAGATTTTCATACAGTATCTGCTTTTGAAAATCCAACATATGAAATTTATATTCCAACACCAAACAGTTTATATTAATGGCATCTTGTTTGTGTTTTGGCCACCTGGGGACAAGTTGTGAACATAGCATTCACTTATCATCACCATTTAAGCTGATATGGTGAAATTATATAGCAGTTGCTTATTTACACATCCAGCAGATACAGAGTAACATTATCATTTGTTTAGAGTTGTGTTTCTGGGCACCCGACTAATGTAAAATGCACTCTCCAATAGCTCTGTTTTGGTCTCCACCAACACCTGAGGAACTATGTCTTTAGCTTTAGACTTACATCTTCACCAGCTAGTCGCTAACTTTGTCTGATCGCAGTTTGGTGCTGGGCCAGGTGGCGTACACTCGGTTCTTAGAGCTTTTTCACTGAAGACCACTGGAAAATGTTGATGAATTAACATAATGTGTGGGTTGTAAAACCAAAACAATGAGCAAAGAGAAGCTAAAAATCTCTGTCGAGCTGATGTTGAACTGCAGCACTGGGTGTTAATTCTATTAATGCAATCACCTTTTAGATTATGGGATCTGGTGTTGATTGTTGTCATTTTAGTGGTTTAGTCATAACTATACAGTACAAAGCTTATCATTGAGGAAGCTAAAGCCAAACCCCACATAACTAAACTGAAAATTTTGAATACTGTGATTAACATTCAGGCTTGTACTTTAAACTTTGCCGCCAATAACTGACGATTGCACAAAGTCTTTATTATCTTTCTATAGCTTGCCTTTCTTGTCTAGCATGTCATATTTATATATATATATATAAATATACTACAGTATATACAGTATATATTCACTTTCTTTCAAGTCCTGGTTTGCCCTTCACTACAGAGGGAATATCTGCTTAAATTTAGCCACTAAATGCCCCAATGTGTTCATAAGCTAGTTGCTAATTTTGATTTGTGTATCTTTGCTGTTTTGTCAGTTTTTAGTATTCATTGAAAACAGCTGCCTGCAATGAACTCAAGATGCTGAAATTTTAATCTCTTCTGTACTACTTTTGTGGTCCCAAACAACATGTTTTATCAATGTTTTCCTCTGCTGTGAAGCACTACCTGTGTGCCACAGCTCCACCTATCCTCATCGAAGATGAGTCGAGTACTGCCATCCCCATGTCAGGCCTCCATTGCCGGCAGTGCTGTGTTTAATGTCAGTAAACCGGCGCTGGGTTATGTAATATCTACAGGAGTAGGCTGGTGATTTATTGTACAAGTGTTGGGAAGCTCAGAACCGGTGGAGCTCCAGTCATAAAACAGCATGCTAGGGGTTGTTCACAGATGAGCACGATCTAGACGCACATGTGGACAGGTGGAAACACATGTTAGCCTTCATTGTCATGTAGATGGAGGCTTTCACACTCTTTCATGCATGCACACACATTTATTAGACATTACATCAAGGACATGAGTTCTCTGCATTTCATTTTCCATAATTTGTCTGGTCTGCAGAGGAGAGGCAAAATGTGAGGAAAGATGTCTGTTGATGTTCAGTCACCATACGTTCACCGCACATTCAAATGAAAAGTTGAACAAATTATTGTTTAATGTTCTGGGTGATTTGGCGACACCTGTGGTTACTGGTGGAAATAAAGACACAAGTCCTAGAGCTCTGTTCGAAATTAGACATTTGTTCTTCGTGGCAGGAAACACACTTATAGATTGGCTACTTTATCAGAAAAACAACAGATAAAGACAAGCAAATTGTGCAACTTGGTTTCATTAAATACATATTATTGTCATAGCTGAATAAATGTCAAGCATAAGCAAAATCAAAAAGTGGGTTTGATATGCTGAAACTCTTCAGGATTTTAGAACATCACTTATATTATATCTGCCGCTAACTGAATTTTGGCATGCCCATAAGTTAAATTATCCTTGGCTCCAGATATCACCATGCATTCAGGTCATGTGATCAACAGTGAAATAATATAATGAAGAAAATAATATCAATACCATGGACAATGACAGTGCTGTGACACAAACATGAATATGCTGACATGAACGTATAATAAAGCAAAGACTGTTGCCACTTTAACTTCTTCTACTACATAATGATGGCAGAACTGGTCCCTGATCACAAATGTCCTGTCATCTCATCTCTTTTCTAGAGCCCTGTAAAATAATCTGTGGATATATGTATTAAATTATTTCACCTTCAGCTAAAATGTAGTGGTCATGGAGACATTTGATCTCTTTTCTTTAGTCAAAAAGCCAGACCTGGGAGACAAAAGCCTGCAGTTTAGTCATGACAAGTTGAAATGGTGGGAACTAAACAGAGTAAGTGCTTTCTAAGGGTGAGAAAGAGCCCTGATCTCTTCATGAAGGATGTAAAGGCCTTTGATCAGACTAGGAGAGCAGACATGCTAACTCAAGGAGGATCATGTCTTCTTGAGAAGATGAGTCTCTGTGATATTCCTGACCTTCAACTATTAACTTGATGTTTTTTGCACTTTTGTTTTGAAGCTGCGAGTTTTTTGAGAAAATCCAGAGCCTATTTTATTCAGACCGTCAGATCATCCTTTATTAGAAATATAAATATTCTGGTGCAGGACTACATGCACATGTCAGGGATAACTAGACATATTTCGCTTTACTCGGTATCACTACTCCCAGTAATATTAAACATATCCAGAAAAGGAAGCAAAGTGGAGACTATTGCTGGAATTTACAACTTGTATTATAGGTCCTCGAATCCTTCATAGGGATGTAAATAATCAGTTTTGCAGTAGACTCTATTTATTTTCACAGATAATTTAAGGCACAAGTTGTGTAACATCATATTTTCTCAAGTTGCACACAGGACCTTGGTGCAAAATGTTGTGCAATTGTACAAAGATGTTCTATCCCTGGATATGTCTTCATCCTGGTATCCTAAATGTTAGCATGAGAATTGTAGTTTAAAACTAAAAGGGATTTGATAGAGGCAATTTCAGGGATAAGAAGAGCGGTTTAAGACGGATATTAACAGTGGGGAAAAGCAGAGCCCTCTGGCTGGTGTAGACAGACACAAACTAAGTGAGAGCGTTCGGGTGTTAATGCTAATGTTGTCATCTCTCCTTTAGCTCTTGACAGTTGAAAGCTCTTGCATCCCTTCACTAAACCCTGTCATCTAGACCTAGACAACCTTTGTTTTATGTAATTTCTTCACTTAATACCAGTTCTTTGGGTTGACTTCTTATTTTCCAGTTGGCAGTAGTGGTTCAAAAGACGCTAATCCCTTCTGCTTTAGAAAAGAGAATATATTTCCCTCTAGTGCAGGTCCCTTTATGAATTTCTTTAGAATAAAATTACATAACCAAGAACATATCTGCTGTCTGGTTTGCTCAAAAGCATCTTAAATACCTTTTCGAATTTGAAATTGATTCATGTAATAGGTGAGCAACTATTTATTTACAAAACATCACGAAAGAGATCAAATGTCATCTAATAGCAGCAATATTGCTCGCTTACTTTACACAGTACATAAAGTCTGATACTGAACTCTGATAACTGCTCTAAATGGCTGCGTGTGCCATGTAGAATTATGTCTCTACTTAGGAAAACGCCTCAAGCAAAGTGTCTGTTTGTGATTATAGTGTAAAGGTTACCAAGACCATGTGAAACTTCAAACTGAATAATGCCAATGAACAGTTGTTAGTCGTTAGTGCCACTAAATTTAAACTGATTTTGCTTTCAAACATATTACTTATCCAAGTGAACTTGGTATTTTTTGCCACCAAGAGTCTGGAAAACATACTTTGTGTATGTGGGAATGTTTTCTCAGAAGTAAGAATGACTTATTGGCAGTAACCTGAAAATAAGTAATTTTTATTATTCAAAGAAGTGTGAGTTTCTAAGTAGGAAGGGTTGCAGTCGCTGCACACGAAATACTCACAGACTCACTCAAAACACAGAATTAAACCAGATCTGACTTACAGTCGCACTGTGTCAGTATTTCATTAGTTAAAAATATTCACATACCAAAATAAGCCACAAAGTTGGAGTCACTTGGAAAAAGTTGAATGATAATTAAGAAGAAATTAACTTACTGTGACCAAGACAAGTGCTAGCAACTTTCAAAATGATAGCTTAATGATATGTATTTAATTTTTTACAAGAATTCAAAAGTTTATTTAGAGGCTAAACATGTGCTGGACCAAGGTCTGAATGCACAGAGATAAAACTTAATATCCATTTTGTCAACTACATCCTGGTAAGAAAGCAAGCAAGCACATTTACCAGAATGTTACAGTATTAAAAGAGTGAGCCACTGTTGAAGTTAATGTCAATCTACTTGCATGGGATGCAAATTCTGAATGATGATGTTGACGGCAAATGTTTCCAAGCCCATCGTCAGGCTGACCCCCTATCATCACAAAGTGTGGACACCAACATTATTCTACTTCCTCATTCTTCTTACATTCATTTCATATTAGATTAAGTTGGCTTTAAGGAAGTACTGGGCAATACTTAATTAATAAATAATAAAAAATAAAATAAATAATTTATTCATTACATATTACTTATAAGGTCATTACTGTACTAATTACTCAACAGCAATAATTGTTATAGTGCTTTTGTTACTTTGCTAAGGTGTCTTTAAACAATATCCACACATCATATCTTCAAGGCAGCTTTAACGTGTAGGAATCGAAATTTGAAACAAGCAGTCAGCTTACATTTCAAAGTAATGACTGACCATCAACAGATAGCATAACTGTTGCCCCAGTGCCTGCACACAGCTCTCATGAAGTCCCGTCCTCACAGTTGAAGTGGCAGGGTTCAAAGATCCTCCAACTCCAAAACCAAGTGATTCATGTATGGACTTTCTTAGTGACTAACATTAGCAAGCCAGCTAAAAAGACACAACATGCAAACAAGACAACTTTGGAGCTGGGAGAGGCTAACCGCTCACCCACACATCCAACCCCTGCACCAAGCTAACATGTACAGGACCTATTTCTCCACTGAACACAGACAGACCAAACTAATACCAACCCTCCATCAAACTCGCAGAAATACACACATACAAATGTCAAAGTAAAACCCTTGAATGTAAAATTGTAATCCTTTACATTACTTGCTTCTGAAATGAAGTAATTGCATTACTTTAACAGATTGGAAGTAAGGCATACTGGTCATTTTTCTGGGGTGCAGTTATTCAAATTGGTGCTGCCAGAACAAGGCAACTTAAAGACCAAACAACTGGCCCGGCAATTATGTTTCACCTCCGGTATTTTCTGGACAGTCTTTCCTTTGCTTTCCAGGGGTGTAGTTTGGAAGGGAACCTCCAGTTGGCGGTCACCACTCAAGAGAGCAAGTGTGGTTTTCCTGCTTTGATGGCTGTTTTTCTGCCAAGCCATGGAAATGTGCTGCAGCGTTGGGGTTACTGTGATGTGATGCTGACTCCATTACATCGTGGCTATGAGTCAACCTTCAGTAACCCCGGGGTCTCAAGCACTGGGCCCCATCAAACTGTAACAACAATATGCCGATGGCTGAGTAACACAACGTATGATTGAAGAGATTAGCGCGCCACTGCAGTTATTTCCCCCTGAGAGATGGCAGTGGAAACGTTGAAGAGGTCACAGTCCGCGGATACTGGAACAAGTGAACAGCATTATGGAACATGGATGCCGTCATTGGTGTTCTTTGACTCTACACATGTCAGTACACTTTTTTTTTTTTCTATTTTATAGTCTTTAGTGGGTAAATCATTGTATTAAGCATATCTGAATTTACAATTTTAACATCATGGGGAAAATGTTAGTGTGCCCCTGTAAAGATTAGTTGTTATACTAATTATCCCATAACATGGAGATCATTATCACTAGATTCTTCACATAAATGAATGAAAGGTAATGCTTATAATCCCACCAGCAGGTCGTAGAGCTCAAGAACACACTGTGTACAACCTGAACTAGGAGGGGGTCTCAGCGCTACATTTTATGTGGCCTAATGAGCAGCTGTCCCCTTCAAAGAGGTTGATAATAGTTATATAAACATTTTGGTCAATTGTGCCACATGCATTATGTGAGATATTCATTCATATAGTATACTATACCTTAAAGGAGTGGTGTGTGCCATAAAAGTCTCATTAATTTGACCCGTGAGTGTTTACGTCCTGCTTAGTGCAGATTTGACAGGGAATATATAATATTTGCATGCAGGATTACAGTTGATGGCTGTACAGAAATTGTTTGAAACAAGGCAGACTTTGTGACATACTCCCAGAGTTGTTCTGGCACATTAATAAGCCTGTGCAGCCAGACAGGACTGCTTTATGATGAAAACCAGCAGAGTGGCTTGAGTAACACACTACAGGGTGCTGTGGTTTGATGAGTCCTCCCATCATTCATGGACAAAACGTTGACTCCTGAGACACCCAGTGCTTTGAAGTGCAGCAGTGAACTCATCCTGTCTGTGCTGTTTTTATAGCTACAGCTGCAGTTTTACAACATGGAGGGACAACGTAGGATCGGGTATATCTCTTTTTTGGCCATGTTATTGGTGTGCCTCTAGAGATGACAATGTCAGTCAACTGGTCGGTCCACCATTGTGGTCATAACATAGACTCTACATGGAACATGGAAGAAATCTCCATGAAGATACCCATAGGTTTCTGAAGAGCGATTGTGAAGCTAAGTGTGGCGGCTCCTGCCGTCGCCATCTTGGCAGTGCCTGACTCTGGCTAATCCAAAAATGGGCAAAGACATGGAGCATGAACGGAGCTAGCAGACAGTTAGCGGCTAGCCACCTGCAACAATAGAATATCTATGTTCCCAGCGTGGCATGTTCCCCAGTTCCCCCAAATAAGCAAATATTGGCACTAAACTAAGTTGCTGAGCATGGTCATTATTACCTGCTAAACATCAGCATGTTTACATGACATAACAGCATTAGCAAATAAAACATAAATTAGATTTTTTTTCTGTCAAACTTGAACTTAGGAATGTAGCATTAATAGCAGAAAAGCATGTCTTGCCTACATTTACAGAGGCCTCAGTCTTGAGAGCTTATTGGATGGTTCACTGTACAGTATATCAACCTTTCTCTTCTCTTAATTACATCCCTGCTGAGTTAATACACACGCAGGCATGAGTGAAGTAGCCTAAAGTCTTCAAATGTGCTTGTAGCAACTTTTCACCTCAGTGATAAATTAATTAATTTAAATTCAGTTAGAAACTCCTGCACTGTAATAGCTTCTTTGTTTCAGCAGGTTTTCTGCTCATCCTCAAGACTTTCTGCACATTCAGAATCTGTCCCACATATCTATTCTCTGACAGTTGCAGAATAATATTTTGAGACAAAAGTCGTAATACTACGAGAAATAAAATTGTTATCTGATGGGAATGAATGAAATCATAATATTTTACCTAAATCTACGTGCCCCTCTGCTGTGCATTAGCTTTCGTTACTGCTCTGCTGATATGATAGTAGGTTTACCCCTTTAGACCATCTGACAGTCACAGAGCCTGTCTGGGACTGTACTTGATGAGACAACCTCTTCATCAGAGGTAGAAAACCAGAAACTGAAAACACTTCACACAAATGTTATCCACACAAATGTTAATTTCAGCTCCTCTGATAAAGTTATAGAATAGAGAGAATTAAGCATCCTGGAGCAGAGAGACAGTCAGACACAGTAAAATGTCTCAGAGCAAGAGAGACAGCAGGTGTCTGTGTTGCGGTCAGGTGTGTCATGTTATTCTCTCTCCCTCTCTTTCGCTCTCCTCTTGTGCTAAATGCAGGTACGCCGAGTAATGGGGGGGTCACATTACGTGAGCTTCAAACAAAATGTAGCAATATTATTGCAAGTAGCCTCTGTTCTTCCAAGCCCTGTGAGACAGGCTGCATCATGAGGATTATTGCATATTAATATGGAAAATATTTTTGTTGCTGATGTTGAGTTACATTTGGGGCTACAGTCAAAACATGGCAAAAACGATGATATACAGGCGAATATACTGCATTACATTACACTAGTCTCCTGAATTTTGTTTCCTTTTACATAAATAAAGACATTTCCTTAATAAATGGGTGCAGAAAAATTAATCATATAATTAATAATATATGAAATTAAGTGTTTAAAGCCCAAATTTAGCCCTATCACCCCACCCCATTAATATTATTAGTGTTATTTATTATAAGTAGAAATGATAAAAAAAATCTAGAAATGTATTTATATGGTCTATGATATTTAATAAGTAAAATGTAGATCAATGATTTATAGGTAAAGTAGGTATGAGGTTAATTTTGACAAATGGTATAACAAGATAGCAACATGAAAGATTTCTGCGCTGGGCTAAGCCCCCAAGAGCCTGGAAACGCCCCTGCACAGTACCAGAACAGTCTGACTGTCAGTCTGTTGCACTTACTATCAGGTGCTTTCAATCAGTTTCTCCCAGACTGAAATGTCCTTACATGGTGCTCTGCTGAGTCCAAGGATTACTACTGCTCTATTTCTTTTCTTCCAAAATAGCCAAATAAAAAATGTTTTCATCACCAGTCTCTCTCAATTTATGGGGAACTGGCTTACTTGATAAAAACTTAATGGGCAGATCCTAACAACATCCACAACATGTTAGACTACAACATTATTCTCTCAATGTCCCACACTTAATGAAACTCTACCCAAGTGGAGACTTTATAAGACTGGCATCAGGATATGTGGTTTACTTTTCCCATAAACAAATAAATACAAATCTCTTCTAAGACAAAACTGTTACATTTTAAAATGATGGAGATTTATAGGTTCCAGCTCCTTAAGCGCACAGCTGTCTAACAGGTTTCAGAGTGGCAGAGTAAACCACATAAACATTATAATCACTATTAGTAGGCCTGAAATAAAAGTAAATTGATGATTAAACAAACAATGATACAAGCATTAAATACACAAAAACGTTCAGATTAAATGGCCATAAAGTTACATCTTTGAAAAGTTTTGTTGCCGTCTATTAGCAGATCTTTGCTGCTGCCTTTATATTCCTCACCTCAGTGGGGCAATAAACATTATAGAGAAACATTTGGATTTGGGGACTGACTCGATCACACCAGGCAGTAAAAACCCTTCAGTGTACACTTGAGGTTACAGATGTGGCCAAAAGGACAACATCATCAGCAAACAGAATGGATGCAAACAGATGTTTCCAAAGCAGAAAATGGGCCTCATGCATGAACATTTTCGCATTCTTATCCTGAAGGTACCGTGAGTTATTCTGCGAGGCTTCATACATGTTTTTCCAGTCTCATTCACAAAACTCTCAACTGCAGAAAGTAGTTGTAAATTGCTCTTTTCAGCCTAATTTGTCAGATTTCATCGTTTGCCCCTAATATTGCTATATAAGGCTGTCTGATCTGCTCCGTTTGTGGGAAAGTCTCATTAACAAAAAATGTTATCAAACTTTAAAAACAAGACAAGACTCACATCACATAGCTTCTAGTTCTGCTTTTGGAAATCAGCAGTTTAGCAGTGTCAGTGGTGGTGTTAGGGGATCCAAAACAATTTGAAAATATTAATAGTACAGCTGCCAATGACATGTCAACACAGCTGCACTGCTCTGTGACTGACAAAAAGTGAGAAAGATTTCTTTCCAAAGCTAAGTGGTCCATGGCTAATTTGAATAGCAGTCAAGGGGATGAAAATCTCTAGAAGATTATAGGCTACAGTTGGTGATGTTACACTGTTGGTCTTACAACTACTAATTTGTATAAGTTCTAGTGCTGACCATTCATGAACATTGATGAACTTACGCACGCAAACATTCTCCTAATTCACTTGTATGGGCCACTGAATATGTATACAAGTAGTTCTTCCATTTGGCTCATTGTTCAGTCCTATGCTTCATGCTGTCCAGCAATATTACAGGCAAATCTTAAAGGGTCATTCTGGTATTTTTCAACCTGGGCTGTGAACCGGCTGCAGTGGCTACAACGTATTCCTTGGGCAAACTGTGTCCACATTAAGTGCTCCTGGTACACAAGGTGCCTGACAACATCATGGAAAGGATGCTTAAGCCTCAAACATACTTCGGAGTGGACGCATACACAGACAGCTGCGGACACCACGGATGCGGACTACTTCTGTTTATAATACTTTCTGGAGTAATCTTGGCAGACTCGTTCCACACATGTGCAGTAGATCGGTTGGTGCCCTGTCCGGAAAAAAAACAGGAAGCACGTGAACGTCCGCACAGACTACACGCGTACCCTCTTTGATGACGTCATGTGGACCCTAGCGGACCCTCTATACTTTCCGCGTCCGCAAAAAGTATTATCCTTGCTTTATAAATGACTCCGAGTGACACTCCTTGTTTTTTACAGAAACAAAAGTTTCATTTGCTCTGAAATCCCGTGAGAGGTCAGTTGTTGCAGAAAACGCCAGTGGAAAAGTAAGTCAAGAGTTGGAGAGCGGAGTATGTTATGTTAAAATAACTTTAGGAAATGTTCCTCTATGTAACTCCAACTTTGACTTATTCTGGATTTTTTGTCATTTTGACCCCAAAATATGCTAAAATAGGGTCACAGTTTAAAAATACCAAAATCACCCTTTAAAGTCATCTGAAATCACATTTAGTCATGCCTTGTCGTCAAAAATAATGGCAACAAAGAATTGTTACATTTTTTATTATTAAAAAAGGAAGAAAAAGGGTATTTGGGTAAATATCTAGAAGGGTGTGTTGTTTCTCTGGTTGACTGACTGGCAGGCTGTCAGAGTGCCGGAGTGAAATGAGAGACAAAGTAAAGAAACTTGCCCTGCAGTTTACATGTCATGTGCAGACAGTGTGATGTTAGTGGCATTTTCGATTAAGGACCACACCATCATCTAACAAGGAATATTGTCATATTACAACAGGGTTTTAAGATGAGATGCAGTTTTTAGTTCCCTTTATACTAAAAAAGCAAACATTCGTTACTTCTTATAGCCTGAGGGAAGAAGATGCACTGTAGTCTGGTCAGAAATCAGAATCAAAAATCAGAACTACTTAATTGATCCCTGAGGGGAAATTCTTTTTTCAGAGTTGCACACCTATCAAGGCATAAGGAATAGAAATAATAATAGAATGTAGGTAAAGAAATATATATATTTATAAGAGTATAAATATAAAATAGTAGATATGTACAATATTTACATTATTAAAGAATTGTTATTCTGAACATTACTGATGAATAAAGAGCAGCAGAATAGCAGCAGAGAATAGTGCACATTCATTATTAAACAGATAATATTGCACAAAAACAGGTAATAAGGTCCAGTTTCATAACTAACTAAGGGCCTGTGTGTCAGATACTTAGAGGGAGGAATTATAGAGTTTGATGGCCACAGGCCGGACTGACTTCCTGTGGCACTCTGTGGTGCATTTGGGGGGGATGAGTCTTATTGGTGATGCACTTATCCTTGGTGAATGTTGATGGTGTCTCGTTCGACAAGTTAAGGTGCAGAACAAGATGAGTGTTCATGCACTCTGATGTCACACACAACACAAACACTGCAAGTGGCGTTTCTTAAAATCCTCACCCTGGCAGGGAGCAGTATCTAGCTGCAGTACCAGAGGCTGCAGTTTCAGGACCGCAATCCTAGGACTGGAACTGCAGTTGTAGGACCCTTGTTTACTTTGATACTGCCAGCTAGCTGGCTGGCTCGCTAGATAGCTATGTTTTTTTTTGTTTTGTTTTAGCAATTCTTGACAGCCCCCCGAAGCCATTTACCCTCAACATCATCGGGTGTGTGCCTAAACCTATTGTTATTGATTGTCGACTGGTTAACCCTACAGCTACGCTCTTCGGCCGCACAGCCGACATGCTGGCAGAAAGGGTTAGCCTCCTTCGTGTTGCTGTGCATTACCACCACCAATCCAATGCGCTGTCGCAAAAGAACTACGGTCCTAGAACTGCAGTCCCAGGATTGCAGGGGGCCTGAAACTGCAGCCTCTGGTACTGCAGCTAGATAATATTGCTGGCAGGGGTTTTCTTCAAAAATGTTCAGTATAAGTGACCTGAAACTGCGTTTCCATGTGGACGACTGGCCAAACCGTGTAGAAAAAGTCACAGTTTTGAAAATACCTGAGTTTGTGTAGACAGGGTCTTTTTGTAGTTTTATTTTACCTATAGGTATTTCCTCACAGAAACATATTGTGGGTATTTTTTGTACTTCTCTCTTCCTCTTCTTATTCTGCCTAATCTCAAATATCTCACATCAAACGTTGGATCATGTGAGCGCTGTATTAATGTACATTTGAGAGCTCACACTCTGTTTACTCTCCTTTTCATGAGCGTATAGGCAGGTACGTCAGGGATGTTGAGGTTTTGAAGTAAAGTAAGAGGTCCTGTGTTTTTTCAGTCTCATGTAATCCCCACATAAAGCTCTGTCAACACCTGTGAGAGTGTTCACTTTCCTCCTGCAGCTGAGTGAGGCTTCTTACTCGTCTTTTCTCACAGCACATGCAGGAGTAAAGGGATATAGGTCAGGGCACACCACTGCAGGTATGTGTATTTTCCATTTCCAAAGTTATATCTGTCAGTGGATCCACTGTGGCTGAACAGACATGAACTGTTTTCATTTACATGACTGTTAAAGGAAATTTAAATTATGCTATAAACTGGCCTACATGTTGCTGTGGCATAATGGGAGCTTAGTTTTCCAAGTGTGTAGGGCCTTACAGTCAACTTGTTGGCTTTTACTTCTTCCGGGCTGTAAGTGATCAATTAGTACCAGAGTTTGGTGACAGATTTTGCACACTTGACTTGGTTACCAAGGTAATTCCTGCAAATAGCATGCAGGGTGGTGGCTGTGTTTTGGATGAAAACTGGCAGCCGTCTGTAACTCCTTTCAGATGAAACTGGGATCTCTAAATGCTCTTGGGGATGACTAACTCTAAAATATATACTTGAACAGACTTGTTAGCCTAACACATTAAGGCAACAAACAACCCATAATGCAACACTCCCAGATGTCACCAAATACTTTGGTGGATAAATATTAATTACCTGTTAGAAACGATGACCAGAGCTGCATAAATAAGATCCGAGTTGTAAAAAAAACAAATTTTGACTTTTAGAAACATACTTGAAAAGCACTAGACCAGAGGTGGACCTTCCCAGGGGGGAGGCTCAGTGATAAAAATATGACATTACATATTAAATTAATAATCGAAAGGGGATATAAAAAAAGCCTATATTATGTATTTGGTGTTATCTGTGCTTTCAAACAGCACTTTTGGGCTATGTTGGCTGATTTCTATCTATGTGATCATAACATAATCATGATCCCTTAGGTATCCAGGACTTGAGCAAAACTAACCAAGTAAACTAAGGAAGGGGGGTGTTTTTCTAAGCTTTGTCTGAGGGCAGGCCACAGTCTCAGACTTGAACGCCTGCACTCGATTGTTTGTGTTACTGACTGATAATGACGGGGATAAATTAAAATTTGCTTTGTCTTTAAAAAACTCCAATAATAGTTATGATAAGAATCCCCCACTGCTTTCCAGTGAATAATAATATTCAGATTGTTCCAAAATCACCATGGAAGCCTGCTCAGCATGTCCATCGCTGTCTGACAAAGTTTTTTAAGGTGTTTTTTTTTGTCATTAGGATTAACAGTACCAGTAGTCAGCAGAGAAGTGGCTCAGTGTATCACCACAGTAAAATCCCACTGGGTCACCAGCAGAGCATCACCTGAGGGGCTTCCTGACACAGGTAGTAAAACTGACACAGACATTTGTGGGGTCGCCCTTTATAGAGCAGGAAGCAGTGCACAGGCCAAGGGTTCAGTCCTTCCAGAACATACTTCAACTTCAAACCGGACAACACATACTAGACCACATTATTTTGTAATGCTTGCAGTAAAACCATCTGTAGCCTTTTGTATGGCTGCCAAAAACAAATGAAGCCAAACTTTAAAAGAGCATCAGCCATCATCTCTTATTTCACGCTAACGCTTGTGGTCTTTCTGTATTGTATCCAAGCAGGTTTCAGCATGCTGTAAATAACCACATTTTGGCATTTGGTTATGACCACTGGCTCATACATATGAAGAGGTAATGACAATTTATTTGATTTACATAAACCATTATCTTAAATCCTGTGATGTCACCTTAATGTGCTCATTTGTTGGTGTGAATATAAGTACATTCTCCTGTTAAAATACAAATAATAATAATAATAATACAAATACATTTTAGGATGTACTTTTGGTGCTGCATACGTGAATATGCTCCCGTATAAAATTCTGGGGTAACCCTATTTTTGGATAAGTAGTGTTAAAAAATCACAGTGGAGGTACATTTCAGGTTTTGTGTCTGTGTGTGTGTGTGTGTGTACACCTGCTGGGAAACACAGTTATGTGTTCTCCCATGCAGTAAAGCTTAAGTTCTACATTTTTGAGGGCTATGTGTATGTGTGTGTGTGTGTGAGGTACCAACAGTACATTTGCATTATAGCTTCATAAAAATTATGATTTCCATTAAGAGGATTAATTGTACTCTATCTATTGTATCGCTCTGTAACTCTGAATCATCATCCCTCCTTTTGGATGTCTTCTCAAGTGGAGGTTGTTTTGCAAGCCAGCTTTTATATTTTATTCAAACGACATGCCTGGACCCATGTTTCTCATTTTGCTCTGATGGTGTAGATGAAACACAAATTGCAAGCTGTGCTGAGCTCACAGGCGCCAAGGTTTGGCAAGGCAGTGCTTTATAACACTGGCAGCGTTCAAGCCTTTTGGTTCTAATTAAAGCCACTCTCCTCTCTACAAGACGGACAATACATCGATTTATGTCAAAGCTTCTTTGGAGGTAGTAAATCATTCAGGCCTAAATATCTTTATCAGTTTTTTACGCGCACAGGATATTGATGTGCGGTAGTACGACTGGTCACATTGGAATAAGTGAAAGACACTGACATTCTTTTGGGGTAACCATGGATGTTTATAGGAAAAGGAGCCTGTGTCTTACCATACTTGCAACCTATGATGGACGTATGAGTAAGTGTTTGTATCAGCACATTGTGTCATTTGTCTCACTGAACAACCATGTTGTGACCCCATGACACTCGCAGTGTGTGCTTCTTTACAACCTCCTCTTCCTCTGTCAACACATTCCCCATCTCTCCTGTGTGAGTACGATTAAAGCCTATAAAGCTTTTAAATGGCAGTTGTTTTTTTTCTAAGCAAATAACATCAGGTGTTTCTACTTAATGCGACCACATACGCTCCATGTCGGTGGTCTCCAGTCCTAATAGGCCCTTTCCTTTTAGAAGTGGATGGCATTCATCTTGAATCAACATCTTTTTGCTCTTCCAAAATCTTGGGATTATGTCATCTGTTAATGATGCCAAAAAAAATCAATACGCTTCAGATAATAATTCTATATCCAGTTCCACACCAGTCAGAACCAGATGTGGCATGATGTCTGGGACACACTGCGGCATTTCTTTCAAACACAGTGTGGAAAGTTATGATATTTTAATTAATCTTCTTTATCTTTATCCTATCATACATTGTCTCCTTGTCTCAAAACAAGACTAGAGTAAGAGCATTGAATCATGCATTTGTGCAATCATGACTTTAGCAAGCCATGTTTTATGATCTTTTTTTCACACTGTTGTTTTGAAATTGCTTCTTAATACCAGACCTGGTTTCTCAGAACCGGAAAAGAACTCATGACACAATCTTACTACGAGAAATCAAGGAAAAATATACCCGCAGGCAAGTCACAAAACATGTTTTCAAGTCAAAACTAATGAAATTAGGGAGGATATAACTGAAATGAAGATAAGATCTTGCATCTAGACATAAAGTATAAAGTATAATTGATATATGTTGTCTCCAACATCAATAGAAACAGGAGAAGAATTCTTATTGTTTGAAAAGTACAGTGTGTTGAATGTTGCGCGCAATTAAATATGCATCAGCTTTCCATATAAAGCATGAAGTTGCTTATACATATCTTTAATGCAACCTTTTTATTTTCTTTGTACATGTTTTACTCTTGATCATCATTCATAATCCCTCATATCAGCTAATATGCAGAGAAGGTAGAAGATTCATGGTCCTCACAGTGCTGTTGCTGGAAATGCTCTCCAGTATTATAAGTTTAACAGCTAAAATGTAGAAAATTGTGTTTTTACAGCTCAAAATGAGACAACAAAGACAAATCTATGGTCATATATTGAATTGCTTTAATCTATAAGGATATTTTGATCTACGTTTTATTGACACACTGTGAAACCGACTTCATGGACTCATGAACTGATGAGGGTAACTAAAAGTAAGATAGAGATGAGTCACATAAAGATACATAAAGATCTCAGAAAGCCATTAAGAATACTTGGCAGTCATCCCCTCAGTCATTTGACCTGACTTAACTCCACACTGAGTCTGAAAAATAACTTCAGGTATTTCTGAATTTCATGTCCAAGCACCGTTTTATTTCCAAAGCTTAAGGACACTTTATTGTTCTAGAGCTCAAGGAGAGCTTTAGTGCACTCTGTTGGCTCAGATGTGTTTTCCATGATGCCATTATTCTCCATACAATCAGGCTCCTCCTTGAAAGATTTCATTAGGGTAGGGACAGTCCGTCCTGTTTGAACTACATGAGGCTCCGCATCCTCGGACAGAATTCACTGAACTAAACTGTTTAACTACACTGATTGCAGCTGCTGTTGATCTGTCTGCATAAGAAGTTGTTTGTGCAGTCTCATTAGATTGTGTAGAAGCTCGGTATCATTTCTCTGTATGTAGAGTTATATGGGAATTGGCCAAAACATCTTAAACAGTCTCTGAGGCAAGGGCGTAGGGTTGTTTTCAACACTGGAGAGTACACATATCCTCAATCAAGTTTGAATGTTGAATGACTTTTAATTTCCAGCATTCTGGTGAATAGTGACAACTGAAAATGTATAAATATAATGGCATATACCTAATGCAAAATGGCTCAAAGGCATTCTGTGTTGCTTTCAGATTTGTTTCTCCTGTAGATCAACTTTTCTCTTTTAATATCATCCCTGCTGAGTCAACACACATGTATGCATGATTCATTTACATACTTAGCTGACGCTTTTTCAAAGCGACTTACAATTGCTATATGTATATATCAGAGTTTGCATACCTCTGGAGCAACTGGGGGTTATGTCTTGCTCAGGGACACATCCTCTAATAGAGGTTTTGAACCCAGGTCTCTCACACCAAAGGCATGTGTCTTATCCACTGCGCCATCACCACCCCGATCCTGATTCAGCATTCCCACATCTTTTGTATCTTTTGTTTGGGGAAGTAACCACTTTAAATGTGCATGTATTCACATCAATGATAAATGAACCACCTAGTCTTTAATAGCTCATGTGTTTCAGCTTTCTGCACATTCAAAATCTATCCCACATAGTGTATCTGGGTTCTCTGACATTTCGAGAATAAGGGCGTAATACTTTGGGGGGAAAAGTCGTAATATTGTGAGAAAAAAGTCTAAAAGTAATAGAGTAATAGAATTTTATGAGAGACAAAGTACCCTTTTGGGACTGTACTGGATGAGTTAAGTGCGCTGCACTTCATTGGAGGTGAGAAACCAAAACCAACAGAAAAAAACATCCGGTCAGGCAGAAATCTCAACACAAATCCACACAAATGTTAATTTAAGCACCTCCGATAAAGTTCAGCACACAACCGTTTCAGTTGGTGGAAGCCTCCTGGAGCAGTGAGACAGTCCCAAACAGAGCAAAAGTGTGTCTAAAGGAGGGGGATGTAGAGACAACAGGGACACAGAGCTACCAGTTAGAGGAAAGACACCACACTGAAGTCCAAACTTCTGTCTACAAAACTGTAGACTGCCAGGAAATAATAACACGTGCATATCTGACTCAAAGAACATATTCTATTATGACTTTATTCTTGTATATTTTTTCGTCATAAGATTTTCACTTAATCTCAAAAATCTCAGGTTACTATCATTTTAACAGTGGCCTTAATACATCGTTATAGGTGACGGACTACAGTTCAGCCTTTTGTAACTATTCTCTCGCTAATTTGCTCTGACTGTTAACCGTTTGTTTACCAAATATTTTGACTAGTCTCTGATGGACATGTGCCTACCATCCATACTTCATTCTACGGCCAGAATGTCACTCCGTTAAAATGTTGCACTGTAATTGCCCTTGCTTATTTCTGTCAGCGTTGGTGATTGAGCCAAATCTTACTTGTGTACATCATTTTAACTTTGTTTACATGACTCCAACTCTTCCAGCTTCCTTATCTGTACTGTAACTCGGCTCTCTCATTTAACGTTGGAGCCATTGACCTTGAGACATGCAGTCTGTTGCTTGTCTAAGTGTTAATGTTTACCCTAAACTCAACTGTATTTAAACAAAGACTTCCAAAAACTATAAAATCCAGCAATCACATCCAGCAGGAAATATATTTTAAAAATGACCATAAAATTCTAAATCTGCTTTTCTTTGAAAATAACAATTATACCACCCTCATCCATGATCATAATGTGGTTTGGATGCAGGAAAACATTTAAACATTTCCAATCAAATATCACTTGGTGTGGTTTAGACATTAAACATTAAAATGCCACAATGTCCTTTCTTTTTATACAATGGCAAATATACGGTGGCCCTGAGAGCTCAAAGTCCTGCAACTTCTGACAACATTATGCAAGTAGACAAGACGCAAGCAAATAAAGAAAGCCTCTTTACCAATTTGACAACACAGCATTCAGAAAACACGCTGCAAATGTAGAAATGTGCTCCAAAAACAGAAACACAAACTATTCCGGCAGAACTCATTTTCTTGATACCCTTCCCCAAATTGAATAATTTCTCAAAATGTTCCCTGTAGTGGATCAATATAAGCAAGATATACAACAACCACAACAACAAAGACAGTATTTTCTGATCTGAACATACACGTATTTAAATATTTTCTGCCTCACTGCTCATTTCACGGCCTTTATGCTAACGTATATTTTCCTTCCTCTTTGTAACGCCTGGCAGCTATCTTTCATATTGTAAAACCCGCTCTCTGGTTTAACCGTTACTCTGGGATATATCAAAGCTGAGATTCTTGGATGAGCTCCACATCCATTATTTTCTACATGCTCAGCAGATTGTACTGTTTGGAAGGAGTGTATGTGTGTTATGAACCATTAAACCAGGGAATAACTGCACACCGCACAGAGAAAGATTTTAAACTGCTAACAATAACTCATAGCCACAGCTGAACATACATGCGCTTTGCCTTTCTCGGTGACGGCTAAACTAACACTGTGAAGGAGTTCTTTGCTGACTACAAAAATGACTCACTGAGGCAAATACACCTATAGTTCCAATCCACAATTCTTTGGATCCCCTCTGCCTGTGAGGAACCAACCAGAAGACTATTACACTCGACTCTGAATGATTGCTGATGACAGAGATGACTTCAGGCCTCCTTTGCATCTGACATTACCATGTCTTTTTATTTCGTCTCAAGATGTGGTTTCACTTCAGAGGGATAATCCATTTCTGAGAAAGAGGTCTGTTCAATAAAGCTGCTCCCATTACAGCTGTGGCTAATGTCACCACCATTCAGAGATGTGGGAGTTAAGATCAATGGGAAGGAGTTAGTTCAGTTACCATCTGAGCTCTGCATTGTGTACGCGCTTGGAAGGATCTCAGTGGGAGGATGATGTCTTCTTCAAAGGATGAAGAGCACCATCTGTCAGCTTACTGTGGGCTCTTTTTTCCTAATGTAGTTACACTTACCGATTATTGGAAATATGATTGAATCCAGTATTATTACACGTGTCTGTGATCCTCCTAGTGATTATGGCTTTTTTTTTTATCCATCTTCACTCCATCTTGTGTGGATTTACTCCCACATTTTCAAACTATTAATATTAATTGTTGGCAGAAAAATAATTATGTCCTGACTGAGTGCACCATTGTGGGATACAGCTAAAAACACAGTACAAACTATTTACATCCATGTAGATTGATGGTATTAATTAGTGTTTTTTAAGGTTATAAGCTTTGCTGTAAATTATTTGTAGGTACAAGCTTGAGGTGGTCCGCCTTGAAGCAAAAAACTAAACACAACCTGCAACATTTATAGATTCCCAGGTGAGGAAACTTAGTCTTTCAAATGAACTCATTGTAATTTACTTTTTAAAAGCCCTGCTGGGCTACATTTAGCAATCCCCTGCTGTTAACAGTCATTTCCATATGTATATTAAAGTTACTGCCCTCATACTTGCAGACTTACAAGATATAATTCCAGAGACGCATAGATATCATCTCACTAAAAAGCCTTTGATATTTGCCTATAATATGCCACAAGTTTGGACCCCGTTATTGAGCCCTATTCTGCCATTGTAACGCAGTGGCAGCTTTTACTTTTTTTTTTACCTCCTTCCCTTGAAACACATTAGAATATGTGATCTGATATCATGAGCCGATTTTTATATTTTGCACAGTCCGTAAATGAGTTTAATGAGTATCATTTGTAGTACAACACCAGGATACTGCATAAGCCTTAAAGAAGCCTTAAATTGAACAAGAACATGAAACATCAAAATTATATACCGTACCATCAAACTTTACTGGAATAGTCTACTGTTTCACTCACATCTTTCTTAAAATGCTTGTGGACTTAGTCTGTTTAACTGTTAAATCTTTTGAAGAAATTTGCTGCAGCTGTTGGAATATAAATTTATTTCCAGCCACAAGAACTTCATTATTTATCTGTGCTAATGTGTCATTATGACTAAGAACAGTTACCGTAGACACTGTCAGTCATAGCATCATCATCTGTGGAGGTGGTTTTCCGACAAATGTTCATTAGTTGGAGAGTGAACTTGCGTGCCAACAGTTTCTGTGGGTGTGTGGGTGGAAAATAACACAATGTGGCATAACAAAGATCAGGAGGTAAATGGCTCAGCCCTCCTGCTGAAGAAGAACAAGCTGCCAGGGGGAACTCCACCAATTCTACACATCAGCATATTTTCAAGTGTTGGACAGTACTGCTGCACATGTGAAAAGCGATGTCACTTGAGGCAGCATCAGTTAACCACTACTAGCATAACACATCTCTGACGGAACTGTCGGCGGTCGAGTTGCATTGTGGGTAATGTACACACCAGGTTTTGACAAGGAAGCATGGAATAAAAAAGACTATCTCTGGTACAGCTGTCTTAAATTTTTTATCCTTTTTTCTTTAACTGTCAGTCATGAGTCTGACTATATTAAATGAGCACAATGCTCCTGTGAGTCAGACATACATGTATCAGGATCCAGAGCTGGACTGAAGGTCCTTCAATTAAGGTTTCACAACTCCAATGGGTCGTTTGTACGGAGCCCCCCCTGGGGTGAACTGAGAATTAAATAGTGCCATGTTTAAATCTGTACTCTCGGTCAGTCAGTCCCCATGGATTTTTGCAATCTGTGCCCATGGTTTTGCAATCAGTACAGACTGTATAACTGTGGGCACGAATTGTAAACCAACTTCTTTCTTCAGAGAACAAGGAATGGAACATTTTGACAGTGACCGCATCCAGTAGTGCTGTAGTCAAGACCACCCAAACCGAGACCAGAGTGTATTGAGGCCAGTCTTGAATACTACATTAGCATCAGAGACAATTTAGAGGAGACACGCTACTCAATCACATCCTCAATACAACTCCATGGGGAAAGCCTGTAAAGGTAAAGATGGCGGTTATCCCGTCCCTCCCACTAGAAAGCCAATCGTCTGCTTTTAACAGTCAAAGCGGGAATCATATTTCAGCCAATCGTGTGGTTCCAATGACGTCCGTATGACTTGTACTGCGCATGTCCAGAAGTGGTGACACATGCGTAGTAGAAGTATAACCGGTCGGGAAAAACACTTTTTAAACATTATTTTGGGGCAAAGTTGTCAAATTTTCATTTTAGGTATTATCAGATTTTAATGCTAATTCTATTTATGTCCCGGTGACCTGTATAAGTGCAGTACTGGTTCTCTCCCCATTCATTTAGATAGGAGCCTGGTCTTGTTATTCCGAAATAGCTACCTGGAGGGCTGCTTAGTGGCAGGACTTGCCTAAAAGGACTTTTTTAGCACCCAGTTTCCAATTTAGTTTTATTGTAGCACTTTGAAAAGCAAATAGGTTGTGCACCAAAGTGCTTCACAAAGACAGATATACAGTATAGTATGTATACACATTCAAGCATAAAAGCATATTATACTATGCTGTGAAAAAAAGCAAGATTAAAATTCACCAAGAAAATCTAATTTATCTAGCTTTAAGGCTAGATTTCATGTTATATTTTCTTTTGCTTTGGACGTTTCACAGCTTTCACTGTGTAACATATTTATGGCCATAGAAATGCTCTCCTCTGTCCTTGTTCTCTGAAGAAAGTAGTTGTTTGCCAACCTGTGCTCATGGTTTTACAAATGCATGGACATGGATTGCAAAACCATGGGCATAGATTATGAATATAAGAGCAAGGTTTATAAATGGTACGCGCAGGTTTGTAAGCCAAGAGTACAGATTTACACAGGGATCTCTTCTTTCTCAGCTGACTCCAGGGGGCTCCGTAAAACTTGACTGTGGCTGTGCAGAGACTTTTGATAATAGAATCCTATCCTCATGGTCGGCGGCCTTGTCAGGAAGTGTGCGTCTGTGTGTGGGCAGAGGACTGCAGATACCCACCTTCCTTACTTACTATGTGTATAATGCGTGAAGGTATGTGGTCAGTATATGAAGAGTTATGAGTGAGTTTTGAGCCTGTGCTTCACTGGTTGCCAAGTAACCAATTTCAGTAAATATCCAAAATCATCAATCTAACATTTACGCCCACTTCATGCAGCGATTGGCCAAGTGTGCAGAGGGGAAAAAGAGGGGAAGAGAAAGCACGGTTTAGATTGACTTTGTCCCTAAATGAACTAACACAGAACCCTTATTCATTTGAATGGGGCCAATCAGGCGTTACAGTGTGGGTAGCAGAGCAGAGGGCCCTGGCAAGAAAACACAGGGTCTCCATGAGAGACAGGATCTTCAAACAAATTTATATTTTGTATTTTATCTGGATGGTGTTTCATGTCTCATCGATACCTGAAGCAACGCTCCCCCACCATTGCAGCCCCTTGTGTTGTTTAAAACTTTTAAAAAATACCCGCTAACAGAGACTTATAGAATCTGATGGCAGATCCACACCTGCAGATAAATTGATGGTGGAGGACAAAACTTCCCCCAGACCCAAAAACACCCAGGAGGTTGGAAGTCTGTAACTGTAATTGAGGCAGCTGTGAGTAAACCACCCACGTAGAGTAAAGATTAAAGGATTAAAAACGGTCAATAGAATATATTTATTGAGGTAATTGAAGGTTTCTCTAAAGGAAGAATTACAGGACAGCCAGTATAAGTACAACGTAGGTACTGCACCTGTACTGTACTGTTGTGAATAGAAACTCACATTTTAAGCTTTTTAAAACTTTTTTTAAAAGGGAGCTACCATGTTGATCCACTGATCCTTTGAATCAAATCTTCTGCTGAAGGCTGTTGTAGATTATGTTTTCCCCTGTTTTCTATCTTCTTTCAGGAAATCTTTGTAGAGAAAACTCAAACCAGCTCCTTTCGATGAGCTGCTGTCCAACAATGTTTCTCACACAGTTTTACCACATTTCGTTTTTTCCCCTACACAATTTCATGCCAAGATTTCCATTTTATGTGACACACCATTTGTGGGAGTGCATCTCTACATGTGGAACCAATTTGCCGTGAGCTAATGAGTTTCGCAGGTGGCTGAAGTTGTTGCGTGCTACACTGTAGTCGGGAAGAGAGTAGATACTGCAGCGTGGCTGATTACTGTTGCCTGCATTGTTACTGAGGGCACAGTCGTAATGATGTTTTTTATAATCAGATGTTTTCTCTCTACTCCCTACTGGCAGTGCTCTGTTCCAAAGAAACATAATGTGTGTTATATTTGATTCTAAATCCATTTTCTTGTTAAATTTTAACTAGACTTCTGCTGTTGTCACGGATACAACTGTACATAGGAGTAAAAAGTACAGCATCCTGTTACATTACTACACATGTAGCTGACATATGTAATAATGTACAAACAGGATGTTATACTTGTAGAGAAGTGATGAACTGCGCCTGATGTGTAACTTTTCAGTTGAGGAAATTTGTGTTACACCACAGCTGTTTGAAGGACATTGCAAAATAATATGGATAGCTTTAGTCTTAGGGGTGAAAAAAAGCAATGAGAAGGGGAAAATAGAATATTCTGTGAATGAGTCACTGGGTGAAGGGCGGAGTGATGTCGACCCAGTCTTCACAGCTGAGAGAGAGAGAGAGAGAGAGAGAGAGAGAGAGAGAGAGAGAGAGAGAGAGAGAGAGAAAAGTGTGTGTGTGTGTGTGTGT
>NC_060172.1:24350550-24365226 GCF_021292245.1 Micropterus dolomieu | reverse complement strand
AGCGCACCATGAGGATCACTGGGGCCTTCTGGACCCAAGCTGTTGTTCTGAGCACAGACCGACACACATGCATTCACACAAACATGCATGCGTTGCACACAAACTAAAATAAAACTACCCGTGCTTCAGTTGTCCTCAGACTGGGGTCACTCCTGACACGCCTACTGTCACAGACTGTAGTAAACAAGCAGATAAATGTTTTAATTTTTAATGACCTTCATGCTTTCCATGAAACACCTGGTTAAAACTGAGCCCTCTGTTCAAGAATGAGCTTTCCAGTAAATGTAAAATGTGAATAAAAGTGCTATACCAGCTATTTCTGTAGGTATGAAAAAGCAGGTTCATTCACCTAAACTTGTTTTAATATAATTTGAATATAGCATCACTGCATGTCAATTTTTTTGTAATTTATGATTATCAAAAGACAACCCACATAAACTCAGGTACCTCTCTGTGTTAGCAGGCTGAACTGTGGAAACAAATCATGTCAAGGCCACACTGCTCTTATATACAGGCTTACTGTAACATACACTGTCCACACTATACTTACTCCCTTGCCCAAATAAATATTATCTAATATAAACTCCTTTTTTTAACACTGTATTTAAGTGCTCAAGGAAGGCATTTTTGATATGCTGCAATTTTGACTTTATCTTATTATAATTCATGTCCAGTGGTGGCTCGGGGGCTGGCCGGCCAGATGCTTGATGGTTAACATGTTAGAGGAAGAAGACTCTCACTCTTGGCACACCCTAGAAGATAATTTGTCTATTCAGACAATACAAAAAATGTAACATTTCAACAATTTAAATGATTATCGTCTTGGACAATGGTGTGTTGAGAAGACCATAGAATGTCAGTTTTAGTTCTCCTGTAAACATGGTTAATATTCATTATTCTGAATTATTTTGTATGTGGCAGCCTCTAATTCTCATAATGCCGGGTTGATGAGACAATAAACAGATTCAAGCAGAGTAAAAGAACTCAAAATCAGCAACATATTCTTAATCACAACCACCTGGCTATTACTTTGGGTCTCCATAAACACATTTTTGAAATTGTGTGACCTGAGGACTGAAGGGGGAAAATCTGTCATTATCTGTTTTAACATTTTCACTGAAAGAACAAGCCCCAATTTAGATTAAACAACCGTTTACAGGAAAAAAAAGTGGCTGCACAACAATTCAGTTTTTAGTAATCCTTTCCTTGTAGAAATTCATTGCATGAGAGTGTGGTGACTTGGCTGTAATTGTTTACTTTAAATAGTGTGAGTTCTGTTAAAATCTGTTGATCCAAAAATGACTGATGGTTAAAAAGCCAACCACTGAACAAATTCAAGCACAGCCAAACATCACGTTGTGATGGCAGTATGAGCTTGTGCATTTATCTGTGCCACGTTTTAAGCTATCAACGACTAAAAGGAAGGCAGTAAAAGCAGGATATCCTCCAGGATGATAATTACGTGCTGTAGGCATAGAGACAGCTGCCAAAACAAAATAGTTTGAACAATATCCAGTTTTTATGCTATTGTGGGTGTTTGAATGGATAATTCATTTTCAGGTCCCACAGCAACTGCAGTAAGTGAGTCACTTCTCTTGTGACCCACTTCTCTTAGAGTGTGGTAAGGAACTCTGTAAAATAACCAGGAACAGTTTGTTTCTTACCACAATAAATAGTTTATACCCTCCCTAACCCGTTCAACCACTTCTCTCTACTCTCGTTCTGCCTAAATCCCCTTGTCATCTTGAGAGGAAGCCCGGTGACATCCTAATCCCATTGCTACTCTCCTGCTTATGGCTTTAACGTCAACAGTCATCTGGATTGATCTTCTTCTATAACTGGATGTTTAAACTTGTTGCCCTCTTGTAGCACAGCAGCATAAAGTCTTCTCTTCACTCTGCAGACATCTACATGATGTCTGCTCACCACTTAAATTTTAATATTTACTAAACAGAGAAACAGTGAGACCCTCAGTCACCAACTGTCACTACCAGCTTTTTTAGAAATTGCATAACCATCCAACTTTTTTAGAAACTGCCTAACCATCCAATTCGCCAACAGCCAATTTGCAGAACTGCAAAGTCTTTGTCTCTCACCCAGTCCAGGTATGTTTTACACATTATTTGTTAGGCTAATTGTTATGAACAAGCTAAAACAAAAGCTAATGTGTGTAACTAATTTATCACATCAAGTTTGTTGACCAAATTGTTCAATTTCAATAGAATCGCCACAATCAAAGTAAATTTGTTTACACATCGCAGTTGACTGTTAATTGCAAACCCTTTTTTCTTTTTTCATAAACAAGGTGTTGTTGTTTGCAGTTTTGAGACCAGATGTGATGCAAATACATTTGAGAGGGTGAGATGTTGCACTTACTCCCAGGAATAGCCTTCTTAAATCTTTATTAGTACACTTTTAAAAAGAAGACGCACCAACTATTCATCTGTATCCTTTTATCCTTGCTATGCCCTAACCTTTGCAACAACAATATAATGTGGACAAAATATATGTAGTTCATAATCTCATGAATCTGGCTATATTGGGTTCTCATCTCAGGGCGTCATTTACTGATGATTTGAGAAAGAGTGACAAAGCGTAGTTATTTGACGCTCTGGGGCGTCTCGTACAGACCGGAAGTGCTAGTTAGCTAGCGGTAGCTAGCTAGCTACGTTCGTGATAAAGGTGTTGACAGCCCCCCGAAGCCCCTACCCTTACCACAACCATCAGAAATGTTAGTAATTAAACCTAAGTCACTGACTTTATGCATGTCGACCGGCTCACCCTACAGCTGCGCACAGCTGCTAACAGGTAAGGTTAGCCTCCCTTGTGTTGCTGCAATGTAGCAAACGGGGGCGTTTCATACGTGTAAAATCCTTACGCTTTGTCAAGCTGTCTGAAAGCGTCAGTTATGACGCACTGAGATGAGAATGAGTTGTAAATCCATTACTAAACTGCATCCTTAACTAGCTATGTTTTGTGATTCACTAAATCAGTTAGCACCAGTAAAACCTAAGAAATGTTTTAGCTAGTAAAGACTTTATTAATGTTTAAAACAGTTGCAAGGGAACATCTGTAGCGTTTTAATCAAAGGCAATCAACATTGTGAACAGTAAGTCGCCGCTAGCTTCAATAGCTGTAGCATAACTTATAACTATGTTTGATTCATATAAGCACAGGAGAAATACATGTGTCTTAGTTAAAAGTATTCACCCCATTTAACATGGGGCAAGACTATACTAACCTAGCTAACATTATTAGGTCATTTAGTGTTTGCATATTGATTTGTTATTTGTGATGTTATTTTTTGGTGAAATGTAATTTAAAATCTTCCCAGTTTAATCACTATTAAACAATATTTGATCAAGTGGTCAGATATTAGCAAGCTAACATTAGTTTTGTTAGTCAGTCAATCAGTTAATTTACAGTTTATTTACTGTTAAGTTAATCTCCACTTGCATTATGTTTAGGCAAAATTTTAAGTCTCTCTGAAACAATTACATTATTTCTAAAATCCTCTGTTGCTTCCAAAACTGCTTCCCTCTTTTTTTTAATTATCGGGTTTGGATCATGGTTTGGATGCATCCTTTCTTGAGCTGCCAGGCAAAGACCATGTGGCCCTTCTGCCAACAACCTCCACCACATGCATAATTTAAAAACTTAATATATATTTTAAAAAACTGAGATCAAAAAATAAAAAGTGCTCAGAGAAATCCCAGCAGAGTAATTCCAGGATTATCAGCTGCAGGTCTTATGTCTGTGGGACGATCACTAAAGTTACAGATTTAATGCTTTGTCCTGTGTTGAATTGAACTCACACACTGATGGCATCCCGTTACCTGTATCTGACACACTGGCCCAGACCGAAAACCACACCTGCATTAACGGAAGCCAAAGATGTCTGTTTCCTGAATGGGCCCTGACAGCCATAATGGAGAAATCCACATCCGTTTTGGATGAACTCAAGAGTCCCTGACTGACGTCTTTGGCAGTCAGCCAGACAGAGCCTGTGGGTCAAGGCATTGCAGGGGTGTCGACTGAAGGACACAAAAGAGATGAATATCCTGTCAGACATGTGTGTACTTGATAAGCTGTTTGAACTAGCCCTCTGTAAAAAACACACAGTATGCAGCTATTCATCAGTGTCTTTCAGAGGACTTTTATGGTTGTAATTTGATAATTACAGAATCTTTTTTATAACACAGGAGTTATAAGAGGTAGAAAAAAAGTGCATGTCAGTGGTGATCTTATTTTTTATTTAAAAAAATGTTTCTGTTTTCCAGATATTTTCCACCAAAGTTGATTGATTTTGTAAAAATTCTTTTGCAGAAAATTGAAACGAATTTTATAAAGTAATTTTTAACTCTGTGTTGCTGTGCAAGAACTGAGAAAACTCAAAGTGCTTTCCTTTCTGGTTATTTGTCACTACTAATCTCACTATTAAGTGGATTCTCATGTAGCTGAAGGAGACAAATTGGCTTTGTTAAATCGGACCTATTATGCTCATTTCCAGCTTTATATTTTTATCCCAGGATTCCACTAGTTTTGCAAGATTAACAGATCAGAATATTCCTTTTTTATCTTTTACCATTCGTCTTATGTAGCTCGTCAGTCTGAAACAAGCCATTTTAGTTTCTGTCAATTTAAAGCCTCCCTCCCTAAAACCCACTTTCTATTGATTGGTCAACTTTCAGAAGCCTGCAGAGGAACAACAACCATAGACTGTATAAGAAATGAAATTCCAGTAATGAATTTGTAAATAAAACATACCAATGGCTGAGGTGCAGTATTTAAAAAGCAGGCCAACTCACTAGTAGAGTAGTCCTGAGCAGAGTAGTCTCACATAGCCAGATAGCTCCACACTTTATCGCTGCAGCACTAACACATACTGTGCCTGGAGCAGATCATGAGCAAATGACCGTATAAGGACATCTGTGTCAAGCTGATGTCAGATCAGAATGAAAGTAGAAAAAATTTGGGAAACCCAGTATTCAGAGCAGTCTGAATTCTGAGCTTTTTGCTCACAGTGATTCATTTTACATATGTTTTCCTCATTATTTGAAACTCTGGCATGTTTAATATAACCATCCGACACTGTAACGTTATATGTATGACAGAAAATAAGGGAAAGCTTTATAGGTCCCCTTTAATCTCTCTCACTAGTGTGCTTACCTTTGGAGTTATGGTTATTACACTCAATACAGCAGAATCAAAACAATGAAATGGGCTACAATAACTGCACAAACAGTCCAAACATAGCTAAAAATACCTTTTTCCAAAACGCATTTGGCCCTACCAGTCAGTAAACATGTGACAGAGTAGTGGAAACATCTGCAATTCAGCAAAGAAAAGGAAAATGCCATTTTTTGTATTTTCAATAGAGTAAAATAATTACTGTATAGATACTTAAATGCACGACATTACTGCCACCAAATGTTATTGACCACAGCAGTCAGCAGAAATGTGTATCCTACCACCCTTAGCTTGAGGAATTACACAAGATAAAAAACGATACTGGGATCTGTTCACCACTGGAGAAATGGTGTTATTTCAGTATCTTATGGTCTGTGTGTCTAGGGCACTAGGCCCTATTACATTTTTATCACTGACTTTTCTTGCTACTTAAACAATAATTCGTATTAATCAAGTTTTGGGCTGAAACGATTCATCAATTAAATTGATTACTAAAATGCATCGACACAAATTCTTTGCATCGATGCTTTGTTTAACTATACAGCACGCTGTTTCGCACGGACATTTATTACTGTCGCACATCGCGCTTACGCTGTGAACATGACCTGGAGGAAGAGAGAGAAAATAGCGAGGGACAAAGAAGAAAGTGTCCAAAGTATGGGATTATTTAAAGTTAAAGAAAACAATAACTCTGTAATGTTACCGTCCGTCCAGCATAAAACAAAACTTATGTCACCTCGGTAACAGCACGATGGCACCTGATCAGAAAGCACCCGGTGTTCTGCCAGCGGACCACAGACATGGTAACAGTAACAGCGACTTTAGCATTTAACTGAAATCATAATTGATTGTTGAGTTGAAGGCTAGCCAAAATAAGCCGCAGTCCTCAGCTGAAAATGTACACACGTGCGTTTGTTGTTCTCCTTTTTGGGCCGTGAGTCGTAACTTCACAGTCATGAGTTAACTGGGTGTTGGGGAGCTGCCCCTTTTAACTCACCTCCAGCTCTCTGTGTAGCTTGGACAATCCCTGCTACCTGCATGTGCTAATCCATCCTTTCACCCATATTCTTTGTCTTTAGAATTGCAATCTTTATAATAACAAACAACAGCTGTTTCGTGTTCAGGTTTGCTCATTTCCCGTTTCACATTTCACGTGTTTCCTTGACCAAATGCGGTTTGGAGACCTGCGTCGGGTGACGCAGCCGCTGTCAGCTCATGTAGTGTGTGACCCCCTGTCACTGATTAGTCACGTAGTGTGAACATCACATGACAGCAAGTTGTGTAGTGTGAAAGGCACGGCCATCGGCTGCACGAGCCTTTAGTATAACTTGTATAGCACTCGGGTGCCAGCAAAAGTACTTCTTAAACAACGCATCAATGAATTGTTGAAATAATCTATAGAAGCTTTGAATACTAAAATCATCGTTAACTGCAGCCCTAATTAAGTTAGATTTTAGCAGGATTCATGATAAGGAGGATAAGGAGAGGGAAGACATTGATCATTGATCCCTGTGAGTCAGGTGTCCCAGAGCTCTACATTTCAATATTTATCTTTTAGACTTTGATGAAAGCCAGAGCCATGACAGGTCCCAAAGGCTGACCTAATTCACTATGGCAATACTTTATTGCATTTCATGATCCTCTTGTTTGTGTTGATGTGTGCGAAGACGTTTGAAGCCTCTGTGGAGCTTCTGTGTACAATTCAGCTGCTCATAGGGGCAAAGGGTAGATCAGATAAGAATTCATTGATGATTGAAATGTATTCATTTGGAAATTACATGTGCAAGAAAAACTTGAAGACACTTAAAGCAAACATGCTTTGGTCAAACTATGTTTTCTTTGTGAACTTGAGTTGTTAAGTACCACTTAATTACAACATGTAAGGAGAGCAAAGTATGGAATTTCATACAAGCATACACTGATGAAGAAACAAAGAAGACATCAGGAGTATCAATTACAAGCGTTAGGAGACTCTTAATGAGATTTGGTGATGTTGTATATTTGCTTATGAAGAAAACATTCATAATCAGTCTTAAGTTGACTGGTTGTTCCCTGAGAATTGCCTTTCCCGGTTAAGAGAGTATCACAACGTAAAGATATATATATATTTTTTAAATTTAAAATAAAGTCTAATTTTATTAATTAATAAACTTGCTGATGTACACAACAGTAGAAAAGTTCTGCGTTGAATATTACCAGTAAAACATTTTTTCATGTCAAAATATCATTAACTTATTACTTTTCTCTTGTATCCATCTTTTTTTCTTTTTATCTTAATTTTAGCATGTAGTATTTTTTGTTCAATTTTGAGTAAAAACACAACTTAAATATACATAATATTTCCGTGGCACAGCAGGAATAATTTTAGACATCCTTTCTCAAACAAACTTTAAACAATCTGCTTTCTATCTTGCTTAAAACAGAGTATAGAAAAAATGCTGGTAAAAGTTTTATTAGGCCACATGTGTGCACAACTGTGCACCAACATAACAATATAAAAATAATTTTGAGAATGTGAAATGATACTTATAGGTTTCAGTCTTGTTGAAGGTATCAGGCTGGAATGTGAACTCTTCACCCACCACTATACATTTTAAGGACCTTTCAAAACAGATTTATAGAATCCCATATTGAGTTGGTTGAGTTGTCCTGAGAGGAAACAAAACATGTTGTTATTATTGGAAGAGAATCATGTCCGTGATGAATAAATTGAAAACACAAATTATGCAGGCACTGTATAACTTCTTTGGACAGGCATAAAGTCCATGAGCCATTATAAATATCAGAATAAATTAGATAATTCAATTTATGTTTTGATTGCCATAATTCTAATCCCATCTTACTTTGTTTCATAAAAATAATGATAAACTGTATAAACGAATTTTGGGTGATGGTAAGCCTCCAACACGTTGATCTCTGCAGCACTTTCACGTCTGCACTCTAGTGATCGGACAGAAGCGGTACATTAATGTAAGGTGTTGCTTGCTGACTGTGATTAACCCACTGTTAGTGTTTAGTTTTATTCTGCCACCACAGTGATGGCAGCCGGGAACTTTTTTATTTGTTAAATGTTTATTGTATTTAAAGACACACCCCATCTCAGAAACAGTTATGAATGTACAAATGGTTCTTCAGATAAATGTATATTATGTGACATGGCAGATGCTGCAAAGCTTCCAGATAAAAAAGTGCACAAGGACCATGCTGGTCTTTGTAGCAAGTCAGACCATGTAGCTGGAATGTTGTTTATTGGAATTCAGTGTCTTCAAGCAAATTCATTCATTCCCCAGAACTGTTCCCCAGCCCACTGTGTCAAGACCTTGACCCCAGGGACCATTCCCAGGTTCTCAGCTAAAACATGAACATCAATCATAGACTACACTTTGAAAGAAAGTGTCATGGATTGAAGGAACTCTGGCTGTAAGTGTGGGTTTTCTGACCACTGGACTTATTTCTCATGGGACATTTATCAGCCAGAATTACAGTAAAAGCACACAGGGAGACTCGCCAGCCAAGGCAAAGCTCCAAACCATAACCTATCCAAAATAATTTTTTATGTTCCTGGGAAGGTCCCACCAACTCTCGCACACAATGTTGCATTAGTATCACTTCCCAACCCATATTTTACATTTGCAGTCTGCATTTGGCACCAGATTTAATTCCCTGTGGGCAATGGATTTTTTACTGCTGACAACTCAGATAAGGTTATAGGAGTGTGATAAGTTTATCTCTGTAATCTTTTCATTATTATCCACCCCGTACGATTTTGGACAATGTTCTTACTCCCATTCAGAGAAAGACAAACATTTGGAGACCCATGGGTCAGGGGATTTCTTGAGGTAAAACACAACATATGTCTGATATTTGTGTCCAATAGCAGCGCACATTCAAACTCTGCTCTACCATATCACTTTAGAGACAACTTTGGGATGGAGGGATACATATTTAACCAAGCAATCTCTGTTGATTTTCTCATTGGCACTGTATCTCCATTTTATCCACTGAAAACAGATAGACACGCTACAGTTGAGGTCTGTTTTGTGTCATCTGCAAAGTCAGTGACGAACAGACTCTACAGCGGGAGAAATGCAGTTTAGTGCCGAATTATGTCTTTGTTGTTTTTCTTGGTGATGAAATGAACTACAGCTAAGCGTGAAGGAATTGTTAAAATGACAAACACATTGTCTTGAGGACACCAGGAAACATCACCCAAACATCCAGTTTTGACATGTGATTTTGCAAATTGAAGATGCAATAGTTACACTAGCTGCCATCAATCAGGTCAACTGGTTGTTGTAATAAAATGCTTTAATCAAGTGCATGGATAATGATGAGGCTGTGATTATAATAATAATAAAAAAATAATATCCTTATTTATATAATACCTTTCAAAAACAAAGCTACAAAGTGCTTTACAATAAAAACATATAATAAAAGCAAATATGATCCAGAACTTAAGTTATAAACATGATAAAATAATTGAATAAATACCATCAGTTAAGAAAAGCCAAAACATAATGTAAGACTTAGAAGAGAAGAGATTTAAAGGAGGGTACTGATTTTGCTGCCTGAGATCTCCAGGAAGGGAGTTCCACCTCTGAGAGGCAAAAGCAAAAACCTGGTCCGCTTAAGTTGAGATTTTGAAACCATTAGTAGGGCCCTGCCAGAGCATCTTAAGCAGTGATCAGGCTCACTGGGAGTTAGAAAATCAAATATATAGGCAGGAGCCTGACCATTCAAGGCTTTAAAAACAAGCAGTAATTCTAAAACTCTCAGGTAACTAGTGAAGGGCAGCAAGGATTGTTGTGATGTGGTTGGTTCTCATAATGCGTGTTAAGCAGCTGGCTCAGTCAGAATTAAGTGCACTGCAAAAGTCAAGTCTGGAAGAGATCAAATCAAGGATGCCCTTTTCTAAGTCTGCAGAGTAAAGGAACAACCTGATCTTGGTTAGGTGTCTCAGTTGAGCAAAGCAGGAATGCACCTCTTTATTCACCAGAGCATCAAAGGACAATTCTGAATCAAAACTAACACCCATGTTGTGGGCCTCTTTTTGAACATTATTAGATAAGGCACCCAGACTAGAGGAGATTAGAGACAGATGTCATCAGTTGATCATTATTGTGAGAAATATGAGGAGGATGTGGGTATAATAACTCAAGTGAAATAGGTCAAAATACAGATGTTTAGAAATCAGACATCGGTATGCAGCTGTGTTTACCTCTGTTTTCATAAAGCTCTTTTTACTCAAACACAACAGCAGGAATGTGGCTCAAACCTTAAGATAGTTCGGCATAACCTTTTGTCTTAACACAAATGCCCTTTCTAAAACGAGGTACCTCAAGTGTAACATATGCTTTTAGTATTAATAAACCTGTATGATATAGTACAAGTGATCACTTAAAGACACAAAGAAAATCTTCACTCAGCTTCACTGCTAGCCACCACAGACAGACAGAAGCTAGTTAGGTTTGCGAATTGTAAAATAAGTAATTTCTAACTTAAGATTTCCCAGAGTTGAAACTGAGTGGAGCTGGCAGTGTTTCCAGATACAGAAAACTGCTAAGCCGTAGAGAGGCTGTTAAAAGAGAATTTATCATTGGGACAAACTCCGTTGGGCATTTCTTTCCAATTAAGCAGATTTTGAGTAAGATTCTCCAAGTTATCTGGTAGCATTAAGATTTCATTACAATAGAGTTGATTTGTGTTGTTTCACTTTCAGGAACATGGTACGCTAAGGTAAACAGTCAGGAAACAGCATTTTGTGTGATGTTAAGTTAATATGATTCGTAATGAGCTGTTTAGCCGCCTACACCTACCTCTATTGGCTTAATTGTGGCCTAGAAGCTAAAGAGGTGCAGCATGAATGGCTGCTGCTGTCAAATCACATAGGGTCATTTGTGTGTATTTGAACTGTGGTTAAAGCTAATGTGTATACAAACCAGATATGTGTATTATTTTGAATTTGGGATAACTAAAGGGAAAAATGAGACAATTTAGTTTACAAATGTTTATTATAGCTATTGAAAGAGTTGCTGTACATTTAAATATGATGGGTAGTGAAACAGGAAAAAGTCAGCATATATGATATGAACTATTCTGAGGGAGGATTCCTCCTGCTGAAAACCTGGAGCTGCTTGTTCAGCGGTTCAGATCGTCATCGCTGCTCATGAATGCCTTCATCTTGCTTGTGTTATTCCAATGTGGCGGTAGGGGGATTCGATTTGATTATTTAATTTTTACCCTGAGATTTTTTGTTGGGCTCAAGACTGACTAAAACTAATATCATAAAGAAACCCAAGGTTGACAACTTTGAATGAAGCAATGAAACTCAAGATTGATTTAAAACTATTAAACTAAAGGGAATGTTTAAAAGGGGAAAACTAAGACTATTAAGAAGTGATAACTGAACCAATTTGGACAAGCAAAGGATACATTTATTTTTTTCTGTATGGGCAACAACCCTAGTACTGAGAGCTGAATGTTTTTTTCATTTAGCCTAATTCTTATTAATGTACATTTTTTGGTTTCTAATTTATTTACATGTTGGATATGTTACAGTGCCTTGGGACAAAAATGCCTTAAAAAGTTCATAATTTGATTTTTAAAAAGGATTGGCAAAGTGATACCCATATAATAATTCTGGTTTCTACAGTTCAACTTTTTTTTTTACTGATGTTGTATGCACGATTTTGAACACTTTCCCAAGTGATTCTCCATAGATGATTTGTGGGAGTGAGCAAACAGGGATTCTTTCCAGTATGTTCTCTGAGAACAAAACATAGTGGTTTTTCATCAGTAAACAACTAAGTATGTAGCCCCAGGGCAACAGCAAATTCTGGCCACACAAAAACCACTGTCAACAAAAAAATTAAGCAAAGCAATGAAAAGCTGGGGGAAAAAAGACCTCCAAGCTTTGTAAGATCTACAATTGGTTTCAAACATGGTTTAAGTGGTATAAATTAAATATAGTTTGCACTTCAAATGTGAATTTCGGGTTTAGTTTTATGTTTCAGTAAGTATTATATATATATATATATATATATATTTGGGAAATTTGGGTCTATGTACATACTTAGCCAAACTCTTGTTTGTGCAGGAGTTGCCATTGGAAAAACTGCTGTGGAAGAAGAATGTAGCAAAAAGCTCAACGTCATTGTTCTTAGTTAAAATTCTAATAGTGGCAGCACATGCATTTTCTTGCTTTTATGTTCTTCTGGTCTTTATAAATATGTGGATAATCTAATTATCTGTGAGTTTTGGAAGGAGGCGGAAAAGGAAGAAGAAGTAGCCTCAGACCTTGCAGGGGTGGATAGTAACTCGCTTTATTATTTTTTGGGTCAGTAATCTACTTTTAACTTCACTATATTTGCCATATATACATTTGTCACAGCAATTATGTTATCTACCATGCATTTTGCTACATTAACCAATATGAGCTGTCATTGAAGCTGTGTGCGCAGGTACGCAGAAGAGTTTTAACCGTGTGTGCGTGTGCCAGATATTAAATTTTTTTATTTTTTTATCTGGGCCCTATTTTGACATATTTTGGTGTCTGACCAGTAGGTATAAAAGGTTTTGGAATCTGTGCAATAGATGGCTGGCAGCCGTGAACCAGCTGCAGTGGCTACCACATATTCCTTTGGGGCAATTGCAACAACATATACAAGAACAGAAAAGGCACCAGTCTGCCGGTGGAAGGCTTCACGACAATAGTATGGAGTCTCTTTAACCTCTGGATGATTCTCCTGAGGTGTAGTGAGGTCGGCCTCAAGACCTCATTCACGCCGACAGACATGTGGCTTCAGAGTGTTCACTGTGTGGCATGAATGTCAGCCACTTACAAAGCTGCTCAATCCTGGTCACCTGTATCATTCCGTTTTCTGTTTCTATGATCTGTATGACTAAAAACAATACACTGCATGCTTGTGTAACCTGTATAAATGGGTCGCCTTCCCCTTGTAATGGGAAGACTGGAATCTAGAATGTTCTGATCCTGGGCACAATATCTACAATGTTTAAATCTGGTTCTCCAAACCAGGTCCCGTCTGGTCACAGGTTTATTCAGTTTACAGGCTTACCAATTCACTAGGTTCGATGAGGAGATTGGCAGTAGCGGGTTCTACAAGGTAGAAATAAGACCTCCAACCCACAGAAAACACACAACCACCGACGTAAGAAAAATATAGAATGTATTTATAAGGAAACTTTGGAAATGTTCCACTTCCCTGCATCTTTAAATGTAAAGCATTGCTTAAAGAACCAAGATTATTTGTTTGACACAGATCAGTTCAAATACACCACAAAATGTTTTTAAATTAAACACAACTGTGGAACCAAAAGTTCAGTTATTAAAAATTTCACACAAAATTAAATGTATCCTTTGTTGGACCTGTAACCGTGCTACCCTCTAAACGTGAGCTAACACTGTGCTAGGTTCGGAAGGAGCTAAGTGATATAAACTGTACCCATAAAAGGAAGTATCAGGCCAGGTAAGTTGTAACCAGTAACTTTTACTCACATTACTTTGCAAGTAAAAGTTGAAACACAATTACACAACATACATGAAAAATAAAAAATGGGCCCTTTAAAATAAATGAGTGTTTGGTGCTTTTCCTTTTGTAGTCGTTAAAGTCTGTCTGTGATCACTTCCTGTATTAGTCAATCCACTGTCAATAGTTCTCTGTTAAAGTGCGTGCCACCAGTTCTGTGACAGTTTCCTTGTTTAAGAGGAAAGTTGGCACTTTTGGATGAAGTGTGTGTACCAGCTCAGGCGACTGATACTTTCCTACCACCAGGGGGAGTGTTCCATGAGTTGGTCTGCGTCTCTTCAAGATCACACTGGGAGGCTCGCCATCGATAGAAAGGGATCTTCCAAGTAGTTCTCGCTCTGTCCATAAGACCTGACTGAGACAAATAGAGGTGGAAAACGGGATTTCTTTTCCAACTCCCGGTTGCTCTTCCTTATCCTGTCTTCTGTGTCAGTTCTTTAGCTTGCTAATACACCTACTTTTATCACTCTGTTAACTTTAAATCTGTTAATTTCCTCTCTTTTCTCCTGTCACCATCAAGCATGTTCGTCTCCTCTTTCTTTCTCACATACACACGCGCAGGGTCTCTCAGGATCACGCAGTTACGTCATGACCTGTCAATCATGTTCAGCTGGGGGAGAAACTATCGCTTCCAATTGGCTGATTTTCCTAAAGGGATATTACTGTTGTGGTGGCAGCCCGGCTGACGGTGAGTGTCCTGGTTTTTTTCTACTTTTTATCAGTTTTTCTGCTTTTTCCCTTGGTTTCCGGTTCTCTGCCCGCCTCTCTGTGTTTTCTCCCCCGTGTGCTCTCTCTCCCTCTGCTCCTGAGCCCAGCCAACTACCTGCACCTGCAACCCATCATCCACCTCGTCAGCCTGCCACACCTGCCAGTAATCAACCTCATCCCAGCCTGTATTTCAACCCCGGTTTTCCACACCATCCTTGCTTGATCGTCG
>NC_060172.1:24223163-24350530 GCF_021292245.1 Micropterus dolomieu | reverse complement strand
GACAGTTTCCTTGTTTAAGAGGAAAGTTGGCACTTTTGGATGAAGTGTGTGTACCAGCTCAGGCGACTGATACTTTCCTACCACCAGGGGGAGTGTTCCATGAGTTGGTCTGCGTCTCTTCAAGATCACACTGGGAGGCTCGCCATCGATAGAAAGGGATCTTCCAAGTAGTTCTCGCTCTGTCCATAAGACCTGACTGAGACAAATAGAGGTGGAAAACGGGATTTTTTTTCAAACTCCCGGTTGCTCCTCCTTATCCTGTCTTCTGTGTCAGTTCTTTAGCTTGCTAATACACCTACTTTTATCACTCTGTTAACTTTAAATCTGTTAATTTCCTCTCTTTTCTCCTGTCGCCATCAAGCATGTTCGTCTCCTCTTTCTTTCTCACATACACACTCACAGGATCACGCAGTTGCGTCGTGACCTGTCAGTTAAGTTCAGCTGGGGGAGGAGCTATCGCTCCTGATTGGCTGATTTTCCTAAAGGGATATTACGCTATTTTTAATACATTTTTACATTATTTTAACCCTGTATTGTCACTGGGTTACAGACCAAAATGCACTTATACCCAGATTTAAATAGTCCCGCTTCCCCTTGAACACTTCCTTGAGTTCCCTTTACAGTTATTAGTCCTATTTGGCCTTGTTAGCTCCTTAGCTCAGAATGCTCCTTTAATGTTGTCATCTTGAGTTTACTTCTGATGTCAGTTTGAATCGGGTCTTTGTTTGGTTAAAATAAAGACAATAAACTGAGATCTCAGAAAAGAAAGTATCAAAAAATAGAATTCTCCTTAATCATGCTCCTTTTGACTTTGTTTTCTACCGCCCCTTGAAATGGCACAGCATCCACTTGTCAGTGTTCCAACAAGATGAAGGTCTCCACCGGCAGTGACGTTGACTCAGGTGGCAGCACAACAACTCCAAGATGTCACAGAATCGTCCCTCAAAAGAAAAACAGCCAGGATAATCCATTGATTAGGAAGGAATGCCTGACGGAGTTTCTCCCGAAGATTCTCTCTCTCCACAGCTACTTCGCAGCTTAGTAGTCTTCTCTCGCTCTGGCAACACGCCAGCTTCACTGTGTTCTGGTTTATATAACTTAAATTAAATCCTCACTTTTTTTGAAGAACTAACTCCGGCCACACACCCGTCTGGATTGCACGTATTGCGGTGACTGGGAGAGATTCTCTGTGTGCAACTTCCTAGCTAGCATCCACATCCTGCCTATGAGACGTTTAAGGAACATCTGTAAATTGCAGCTACAGAAATGAGCTGGGTTAAACTTGCATTGTTTTAGATTGTACATTTGTCATAACTGATCCTGTTATAAATGCATGGCTGCATTGTGTTTTTAGTATTAAAAAGGTTATGTGACATTTATACAAAACAGGAAACATGACAGCCCTTTGAGCAATAGGCCCATAATGTACTGTATAATATTTGGGCGCGTGCTCACTGTGTTATTCTTTTGGACCTCTTTAATGACTCCACAGCAGAACAACAGTATCAACATGTGGGAGTGACAAATGAACATAGCTTGGTGTTGTTTTGGCCGTAAAGCAACAGAATAATGAAAAGATCTTGTGACCATCTAAAGGAAATGTAGGGTTATGAATTATTTTTCACTTTAGTCCACCACTCCTGACCGCCACATCTATTCAAAGGTAGAGCTTACTATAGTTATGTGGTTACATTCAATTTGAATTTCCATAAATTACCCAGCTGACTGATATCCTAGTCAAACTAAAGCCATATTATGTATGCATCATTTTCTTGGAAGTTTTGTCTCTTGATCTTTTTATCTATGTTTATCATTTTGTGTTCTATTCTATAAATTGTGTTTCTATAAATCACTGTGACAGAACAGCTTTACACTTTGTTTCACTTGTAATGTGTTACAGACAGCAACTTTCGAGAACTGTAAGCTTCTTTTGAATCAAATAATTCTTGTCAATGGTGTCAGCTGAAGAAAGTCTTTAAAGGTGACTAAAGGTTTAAGTCTACAGATTCTACTACTTGCTATTTGAGTCTTTAATAGAGCGTGTCTTTCAGATCTTGATTTAATTACTCTTATCAAATGTGCAAAAGCAGAGTCAAGTAGCTCTTGAACCCCTGTGCCACATAAAATTACATAACGCCATACTTACCTTCAAAAACCACAAGCTCTCACTAAAGAGACAGTGGCGGTGCAGTAGGGAAAATAAAAGACGGGCTATCAGTACCATATGTTGTTTTATTCTATTGTGTTTTTCATTATCCATAAATGTATTGATGCATCCGAGAAATAAGTCAGGTTCAGTATTAGTGTTTTGCCTGGGAAGGTTCATAAATTACAGTGGAAACATTTGCTTTACAACGCAAACTCTAAAACTGTAATGACTGAGGAACCAGTCCACTGTGTTTAGTTTACTTTATGTTCAATTATGATAATCCTTCCTTAATCCTCAGATTACCATGAGCAACCTGGGTGGGGTTAAAACTGCTAACATAAGCATGATAGCATTGTCATTGGGAGCATGTTAGCTCAGATCACTGCTATGCTTAAAGAGGTGGTATTATGCTCATTTTCAGGTTCAAAATCTTATTTAGGGGTTGTACCAGAACAGGTTTACATGGTTTAATTTTCAAAAAACACCATATTTTTCTCATACTGCACATTGCTGCAGCTCCTCTTTTCACCCTATGTGTTGTACGCTACACTCTTGAGCTACAGAGTGATGCATCTTACTTGTACAAAATCTTTGTTGGGAGTTGCACATGCGCAGTTCCCAGGTAAGGACTACTAACCAATCAGAAGCAGAGAAGGGCAGGTCGTAAGAAACAAGGTAGTGTGATCCAAATCAAAGCCGCTTCAGACTGCAACCGTAACAGATGGTATAAGTAACTCACAAGTCCACAACCACACAACATCATTGTTCCACATCTTACAATAAACCACAACAAAAATCACCATATTTCAACTCAATTTTACATAAAAATTGGCCAAACAATTTGAACATTTGCTCAGTAGCTTTCACATGTAACATTAGCATTATAGCTATAAATTTAGCTGTGTTAGCCAACGTTTACCACAACTCCGCACTTGAACAGTCTGTGAAGTTACATTGCTGTGTTTATTTTAAATATAATTCACAACCAATAAAGCATACTTACAGGTTGTGATTGTGAATTTCCAGGCCCAAACAGAGTCGGAGTTACTTCGTCTTTTAGGACTAAACGTTGAACTGTTGCCGGTGTTCTGACGATCTATGCTGCTTTGCTGAAAAATGCTACCATATTGCAAATCGATAGACTCGACTCTACTCGGCCCTGCTCCGTTTTGCATTGCAGACAGTACCCAGAGATAGTATGTAGCTGGTCATCATAGCGACGCCACACACAACTGCCACGACATAATGTTCAATGCGACACACACACCAGCGAACCACACAGCTTTCTCTTTTTTAAGTTAAAACGTTTCAATATTACTCAGAATGTAAATACAGATAAGCGGTATGAAAACCTTCCAGCTGTGTTTTCCTCTGCCGTTGTTGCTGCAGCGGTCTGTGTGACGGCGGGAGCAGAGGGTTCTGTGAGCGGGCGGGTGGCCGGCCTCACACGCTCCTCCCGCGGGTTGGCACAGGCATCACCCTCAGCCACTTGCAGATCTCCTTAACTCCGAAAATATTCAAGCACATTTTTGTTCTGCCATCACTTCTCGTAAAACTGTCAATATTTGAAATCTACACAGCTGATTTCTCACCTCAAAACTTCTCAGAAGTGGATTTAGTGATGAAATTCCATACAAAAACTGTAAAATATAAAACTTTCTGTTGCTGGTCTCTGTCTGGCGCACGCAATGATGATGGAGTGAATAGTGAATATTCTCTCTGACCAATCAGCAGTCTGTCATGTTTTCACTTCACATTATAGTATCCCTCAGCTTGCTTGGAACCTCTATGGAGGTGAGGTGATACGAACAAGAAGTACCTGGAAGCAGGTACAGGTACAACATTTCTACAATGGAAAACCAAACAAAGGCGAGTCGAGCCAAAGGGCCTCCACTCAGACTAGCTTGATTTGAGGGCGTGCCTGACCCCGCTAGCTTCATGACGCATTTTCATTGTGATGTCACAAGTAAAGGAAGTGAAGAGCTGGACTACAAACGAGCTGTTTTCAAGCGGTTCAGAGCAGAGCTTTCTGTGGGAGATGGGAACTCCCTTTGGGCTGGACTTTGGGGCTTTTTTACTTTGCAAACCTGTTACATGCACAAAAAAGAGATATTACTCAATAAAGGAGAGGGGAAAAGCCAAAAAGCATAATCCCGCCTCTTTAAGTATAGCCTCAGAGAGCCGCTAGTATGGCTGTACACTGTTAAGTCTTAAAAAACAAGGATCTATTTACACCCTTCAGTTTCAGGAGGAAAACTGAGTGCCTCTCCTCATTTTATCACTTGACCACATAGTTTTCAAGGTCTCCCAGGAGTATCACCGCCACACTGTGTTTCTATGGAAACTTTATCATAATAATTAAAGAGTTGCACCATTGATACTCATATTACGCACGTTATATTGTTAAGTTGAACTGATTAACTTTGATTCAGTTTTTTGTATCTTGAAAGCTGTATGTCAACACTTTTGCTCTAAAAGCTGGTGCCATGATATATCATAAATTAAAGTTCTGCAATGTATCACATTTCATTTTTTACATACCTTGATACTGTAGGATGTGAGTTCAAATATTATGTTTTTAAATGCATCACACAGGCATTCAGTACATGAAATTCTTTTTCTTTTTGTGGATCCTATACCTTCCTCTCTGTCCGACTGGAAATGGTCCCCTTGGTCCCCTTCATTTCAATAGGAACCCTGGAAAGGAAAACAGACATTATTCATCACCACAATATCAATCATTACTCATGTTGATCTTTGAGTTTCACAGCTGGAGAATGATGATCTGAGGCCGGTTTGATAAATCCAACTCACAGGATTAAATACTCGTAGAGACTGAGGCACCAAAAAAACAAAGGTGCACCTGATAATAATCTATCAAGTCTGGTGTCTGGTTTGCACACATCTAGAAGTCAACTGCAACTGGAAAATTACAAGTTTTTCAAATATGTTTTAATACCGTCATACTTTTGGCACCCCTTGATGTGGTGGACTGTATAAAGAGAGTTTTATTTCTTTCATTGATTTAATTTTTGATGTGACTGAAGCTTGATCAAAAAAATAGAACTAAATGAATAATGAGATTGGAAACACAATGACGCTTTCCATATACTTTGGCAGAACATGAGAGAGACCTGCAGGGACATTTGCTGACATTTATGACTTCAATTGCACTGCTTTTCTGATATGATTCCCAGTTCACCTCATGCTGTCATTGAGAAGCCAACAGGAAGACTTGGCTCTGCTGTTCTTATATACATTGTTCTGCTGGAAATCCTCATTCTTTTTCTCTTTTCGCTTCTTCTTTGTTTTATTTGTTCTGTTTTCACAGAGTTCTGGGCAGGTTTCATGATGGAATATCCACTTGCACATCTGCATATCATCTTGACCTGAACATTTTGACCTGAATGTCAGATTTGTGTTGCTCAAACCAAAGAAAACTTAAAAGTCTGAGTTGCACAAATCCTTTGTTCCTCTTAAGAACTCTATGGAGCTGCATCAATTTAGAACAAGTATACGTCCCTTTCTGCATATTATTTCACTAAACAGAACATGAGTTTTTGTCTTCACCCACTTTCATGAGTATATTATCCACTGTACAGCACAACCTTGTGTGTCTTCTGAACAGATCTGATGCATTTTCCAGGAATGTTTTAGGGTGTTTTGCCCACAGCAGGTTTGGATTAATGGGACCCTGGCCTTGATTGCTCATGTTCATAAATCATGACTTATGATTAGAGCTCTCAACTGCTCATTTAGGGATTAGAGACTTAAGGTTTGGGCATGAATTTCTATAATGCCACTTTGTCTGTTGCACATCGTAGTCCACATTTTAATTCAGACAGCGATACAGAAAAGTAAAATGGCCTTACTCTTGCTAAACACTATAAGTATAATATAGTAATAATAAGTTTATAGCATCAAATGACTTCATCCTCTCACTTCTCCCTTCAAGATGCTTGGCCAATGAGAAGGGAATTCAGTCTTCGGAGACTGGCGGGGCCAGACTGATGTGGCAGAAATCCAAACACACTAACTGCAGGCAGCAGGACATTACTTCTCTTCTGGGCCAAGGTCAAAGGCATAACTTGATGTTTTGAAATTCAGCAGATTATTTCTCGCCGCCAGAAACTTGTCACATTATAGGAAAAACTTGCCATTTTGTTTCCCTAAAATGGCTCGCTAGCATTAGCATTCCCTGTTGAAACCAGGAGGCACAGCCAGCCAGATACTCACAGATGCACTGCCGAGAAAGACAGAGAGTTTGCTCTATTGCTGCAAATGAAACCTTCACCTGAATATGTTATGCATATGCAATACTTTTTTTTTCTCTCCTTATGAATTACAGATTGCGTATATTTGCAAAAAGGTAACTCTTTGTCAATTTCTGTCCAGCTACCACTGGACTGCTCCTGGGCACATTATAGGCAAGTCAGACTTGCTCCGAGTTCAGGTTAAACAAAGGATCTGAAGCAGCCAGACCACCCAAAACATTCATGCGTAACATTATGAGCGGCCAAAGCTGCCAGCTCGTGTCCTGCTCTTCAGTGTTTTGTATACTCTCTTTGATCACAGCTCCGTGATTGATGCCATATTTTTCATTCGCATGGGTTTGTCTTTGTGCTCCAAATTATAGTGTGAAGAATAAATGTCAGAACTCTAAAACAAGCCCCCCACTTTTAGGTACTTACCATCTCCCTGCTCATAAAGACACACATGGTTCTACTTAATCTTTCTCTTCATTCTGGGACCTTAAAAACCTCTTGATTAGAGTAAATGGAATATGAAACCCCAAATGTGGGTCTGATGGGGTGCCTTTGGAAAAACAACTCAAATGAAACATTAAATTATTTCTCATACAGCTGCACTGAAGCAATGTTCAGCTGGACTTTGGTGCTGTTTAACATCAATATATGCAGTTACATACTGAAGCTGATGCTCTTAAGTTTTTGCTCATCTGAATATTAACTACTTAGTACTCCAACAAATCATTTACATTCCACCCTTGGCATCAGTGCAGCCAAAGTACATCAAACACACACCTTGCATTACACTGAAGCTCCTATAATGGCACAAATGTGTTAGTGCCTTTGGCTCACATGGTAAAATTTGCATAATGCACATGTCCACAGCATTAATAACATCAACAGCACGTAATCTGCTTTGAGCTTATTTTTAACAGGAATACTGCTCTAACTGATCAATTCATTCTACTTTTTTCTTTACTCATTTAGCTGACGCTTTTATCCAAAGCGACTTACAATTGCTATATATGTCAGAGGTCGCACACCTCTGGAGCAACAAGGGATTAAGTGTTTTGCTCAAGGACAAATTGGTCTTTCACTGTGAATTCGAACCCTGGTCTCTCACACCAAAGGCATGTATGTTATCCACTGTTCCATCACCCACCACATACTTTTTCTGTTATGTGGCTGTTGATAAAAGCCAACATTTCTTGCAAACGTTTCACAATAAAAGCCCTTGTGAGAAAGTTAGGAATTACTACATACCCTCTGTACTGCTGGAAGTGCTTTAATGTGAAATAGATGGGGTGTTGAATTTACATTAACAGAACACAACAAAAAATTATTATGACGAAAGGGAGAGGATCAGAAAACAGAAGGGCTTTTCTCTAAATCAGTGGTTCCCAACCAGGGGGTTGATGAATAGCACTGGAACCAGAAAAACTTTCCTATAATGTTTGCACCTTCTCTAGTCAATTTGTATTTATTTTTACCTCTCCAGGCCACTAAAAATAAACATATTTGACATATACTACCGCTGACGAGGACACAAGAAGCCTTTGCTTTGTTTTAAGCAAAAAAAGCAGGTGGACAATGAGTCCTGCTGCTTCGGCCCTAACAGGTTAACCTGCAACTGAAGATATGTTGTGAGTGCAAAGACATAATTAAGTAGTCCTTATCAATATATTTCCATCCTTAAAGGGGCTATATGTAGTTTTTAGTGGCCAGTTTTTAGATTGCAACAACTACTTTCCCAAACACGTTCTCGTGCAATGCTCAAACTCAAGATCGAGCACATTCCAACACACTGCTGCCACAAGTTACAGTAATAATTATAGTAACTAATCCATGCTCGTTACATGATAATGTCACACTGATTGCGTTTAGTGGACATGAGACAATCTGCGTTAGCTCGCTTAGCGGCTTTTCAATAAATATTTGTGTATCTTTCACCAGAGAGGCTCAGTGATATGAGGCCAGCTAAATATATATATATTTCACATACTTTGCAGTAATGTAAGTTTAACTGTCTAATAGGATGAAAGCCAGCTCTGTCGGTTTTGTCAGTTTCAAAACAAAGAAGACGTCTCTCTGTGATTCAAGCCTTTCTGATGTTGACTGTGTTTTCACCCAACGTCAGTCTGATTCTCATTTATCCTGATGGGCTCCATCATACAAAACTTAGTTGGTTTTTATCCTTACATGGAGTTTGTATTGTGCAGGGAGTTGTTTTTGGGTTGTTAGCAGACCGGATTTCTTTCTCTGTGTGAGTCAAAGGCTCGGGAGCGTGCATGCAGAATATCCAACCCTATTCCTTCACATAAGAACCAAATAATGGCAGTTCCAAGGGGCAGGCATGTGTTTCATTTTTAAGTCAGGTTACAGCCTTTTGACAGATAGGCAGTAAAAAAGTGATTGATTGAATTGATAAATGATTTTGTTAAAAAAAAAAAACTACCTATAGCCCATTTCATTCTCTAGGATAAGAGATTGAACTCACATTTTGTTTTCACCTTACTGGAGGCTGAGGCAGAGGTTTTCAGATTCTTATAGCAGGCTGACAAAGGAAAAAAAATATGCGCATTTTCTGTCTTCTAATGTATCTCATGGTTAGAGATGGAGGAAGTTGTTTATTATCTATCTATTATAATAACCCTGTTTTTAACAGAATGCCAGTAAGGATGTTCAGATGATCATGTGGATATTGAAACTGCACAGGCACTTATACTAACGTTTACTTTCCAACTTAAAGAAACACATTTGCACACACTAGTATTAGCCAGAAGCCTGCCTACTCTACCAATGGTTTGGTTTCTCGTCCATCGAATATAAATACTTATTGTTTGTCACTCAACACACTCAAAGAAAGCACACACATTTTAAATACACATCTCCTAATGCTGAAACTAGAGGCTGGTGCCATTGTTGGCTTGGTACTGATACCACGGTAGATTATGTAAAATGCGAGTCAGCAGATCTTTCTTTATAATGCCAGCCTTAACATTAAAGGGAACAGGTCTGTTCATTCCCATTACAATCAGGTAAAAGGCTGTTGTTTTCTGTAGTGTCTGGTGTCTGTACTGGCTTAATCTCATGAACATCATGGATAACGTCTAAAATGTCTGTATTGTGTAACCTGCTATCAAAGCTTTGCATTCACAGCACTGACACTAAATGCTGGAGCTAAGAAAGTGGTCATTACTCGTCTTAAATACTCTGAGATTTTGTAAATAGTAAGCTCTGGCAAAAGGAATGTTCTCAGTGACCCTATCCTCACACAGACATGCCACACAAACAAGCTCACACTGAAGTCAGGGATTTAGCTCTTTTCAGATCTCCCAAATACTCCCTGCAGTTGACTGTTCTGTCCTTTCTCATCAAGTTTTTTTTCAAGAAGCTATTATGAACCAGACATTCAGATTGGGCACAAAAATGTTCTCCTTTGAATGTTAGTTTTAAAAAATACCCAATATAGACAACAATATGAAAAAGCAGAGCAGATTTGGGGAGCTGTGGAACCTTCTCTGTCCCATTTGTGCTCATACATGCTTCCCCAGACAAGGTCAAAGGTGAGTGTTACAATGGCAGGTGACCAAACCATCTTTGTTAGTCTTGGAGCTGTGCCACAGTGCTGCAATCACACTGTGTCATCAAAGTGAACCGGTGCCGAAGTTCTGTATCAACAGAGGTTTTCTTTCCTGCAAAGTTCCCATATGACTAGTGTATAAATGTTCACATGAAACTGTCAGCTACAAGCAAACAAATGTATCCCAGATCCCTCAAGTTTGACTTCAAGTTTGAACGATAGGCCGCCGCCATGTTGAGTTTTTGCAACCAACAGCACCGGACGTGACCATATTTGGACGAGACGGTGGAGCTAACATTCGTGTGTGGAGCTAGCTAGCTTGCTAAGGTGTATCTGTAATTCACGTTAACTGTCGTTTAAACAGGGCTGACAATTTTGTCTAGCGAACAACAGTCTTAAAACTAAATGTTCTTACCAGTGAAAGTGAACAGTCAAAGAATGGAAGTAGGGGGAACCAGCTAGCCTGGCTCTTTCCAAACTTAACAAAATGTGCCTACTAGCACTTCTAGGGCTCACTAAATAACATGCTATTTAGTTTAATTGTACAAATATGGAAGCATTAAAAAAATTACAAATGGCGCAATGTGCTACACAAGACCAGTTGCCCCACATTTTTTATTATACCTTTATTTTACCAGGCACGTTAATTAACAACAGATTCATATTTACAGTAACGGCCTGGTTATGGCAATGGAGACTCCCGAACAGTAACCAGAAACAAAGGACGATTTTTAAGGCGGTTACCTTTGGTTTCTGTTTTATGTCTCTGTGCTAAGCTGAGTCAGCAAGGAAGTAGCTTCATATTTAGAGGAGAAGAGGTATTAATATTATCAACTTTTTCATTAAGTTGCTTTTTTGGTGGATACTCAGTTCAACAGTGCAGCAGATGACTAAATGATGTGTTCAGACAATTGCATTTGACTTGTTGATGATGTTTGGTGGCTTGCAACGCTACAACCACACAATAAATGTGTCAAAAAAATGCCATCCAGTTTAACTCAGCCACACTAAGCTGAATCAGTAGAATAGTTTTCCATGAGCAGAGGTCAGCTGTGGATCTGTTATCACTATTGTTTGCAGACCGATCGTGTTTCCACATACCCACTCAAAATCACATGGCCTGTGTACAAAGCCCTTCTTTTAGAGTGGTTATCTTTAAAATGGTCTGTGGTGTTCAGTCCATCTGACTCTGCAAAAACAAAAGTCTGCTGCTAATCAGACAGACGACGCCACATAGAAAATTTGTCACTGGGCTCCCCACCCTAATTACTTACAGAAACACTCAGGTCTTCACCACTTTATAATTGTTTCACTAATTATGGGTAAGGCTTTTTGTGGTAGAGGAACTATAAAAAGGGAGCAAAAGAATATGGAGTTATGGCATGTTTTTTTAACAGGAAATGCAATGATGCGCTGCTGGCTTACCCAGATAGATAAGTGTCAATGTTAAGAGCTGATGTGTATGAAGGAGCAGTCAGTGGTTCAGTGTTTTGCAGAAGGACAAATAATACTTAATATTTGTTCAAATTTGGGCCATGTTTCTGTATCTTTGGCTGGTTACGATAGCATTGTACTCACCAAAGACATTTCTGAGATCTGGGAACACTTCAACACCTCTACAATAAAATCCAATTGGGCTAAAAATCACAAGCAGTTAAATTATCAGATGGGTTGTGTTCAGCCAGATTATCTCAACCACTTTATTTGGAGGTACAATTGATATATATTTTATTAAACAGGAAAACTGTACGCACACATAATTACAATCCAAATGTGGACCAGGAAGTCAATCTGTAATCCGCAGCTGAAGATTGTTACAGTTTATTTTTGTTTTCTCTTTCAAATATGTTTTTTCTAACCTTTTTTAATAAACTACAATTATTTGTCATAGGACCAAAGACTTGGGTCCAACTTGTGAATTTCAATCATGTGACGATCGCTCTGTCCATTACCCCTCCCTCCTCTTCCTACTCTGAAGAATTCATGTTTTAGAGACTGAGATCACTTATCCTTGGTATTAAATTCAAATTTAACATGGGCCTCCCAATGTATGAGATTTATATTTCCAAATCAAAAACTTTCCTTGAGAGAAGTTGGTGAAGCCAAACATTCTTCTTGATAAGGAGCCTGGCTCAATTAAAGCCATCAAACCTGCAACTAGATATGACTATAAACCCAGGCAAGAGGCAACTAGGGGAACAAATAAATATTTCCATTGGCTCTTCTCCAGGTTTTCCTCTATCTGCTCTTATGTAGGTCAGACTATTAGGTCCATTTTGACATATCACTTCCTCCCCAAAAAGTTTAAAAAATGTCTGACACAAAACCTCCCATCTGACCTTTTTCTCTAAGTCCTCAGACACGCATAGGTCATTATATCAAAATCGCACAATTCAACATTTCTACCTTCTCACACACAGCTGCATTCTTGGACTGGTCATAGACACAGACAAGCAGAAGGAGTCCACGTCAGGCAGTGGAAAATATCTGTAGTTGAATGTCTGAAATGTTGACTGTGAAACAATTGCATGGCAAAGTAGAGTTTATAAACTGCAAGGCATGTTGGCCACCCATCTCACCTATTCACTCACTGTAGCTGCAAATGTGAGAGTAATTAATTTGGAAATTTCACAGAGAGGAAGCAGAGAACTTGGGCATATGTCCTGGCACATGTTTTATAGTCCACACTTCATCTGCATCTTTCTTCTGTTTAATTTTAATGCTAAACCTTGCTATGAGTGTGCTCAGCATGGGCACTGTAATATTTCTCCCTCTGGCAGTGTTGTACATTTTGTAGTAATAAAGACTTTATTGTGTTTTTAGAATTATATGTTCAAAGCAAAGCATCAAAATTTCTCGAGTTATACTTATGGACTAATGTGGCTTTCTTATTCTAAAAAAAGGTTTAGAATAACATGATTGTTAAGGATTTAAATGCACAATTTCAAATGTCAGGGCATCCCCTCAGAAATGTATATGTAAAAAATACTTGATTCATGTCTCTCAATAGTCAAATGATGGTTGATATCAATCAAGTCAAGAGCAACTGGACTTGCTATATGTTTTGAAGATGTGTCACCGTCATATCCAAAAAGCCATTTTGCTTTTAACTAACTGGTGCGGAGTACCAGGCATTTAACCTTTGTAGGGTTATTTATATCTTTGAGTCTTTGAGCTCACATTAAACCCATTAGAGTTAAAGGCCTGGTCACACCAGGAAGTGGCACAGCAAATTAATCCATAAATCTTTGCAAAATGTTTGATTCTGGCAGATTGGTGATGTAGTGACTACTTGTTGGGCTAGTTGGTGAACTTCTGCAGCTGACTTGACTATTAGTCAAAGGCGCGACTTTGGGGGTCAAAGCCTAAAAATGTGCATGTATTTACCTCACCCCCATGATTGAATCTACTAATTGCAGCAATTGCACTGGAAGTAATTGTATTGGCTGCCAAATTTTGCTGTTTTAAATGCTGGTGTGACCAGGCCTCATTATTAGCCATGTTTCCATCTAATTGTCAAGCGTATTTTAGGCGAACCTTTGAAATATAACGCTATATATATAAGTGCTGTTATGTCAGAAGTTGATGTTATGTTACATGGCTGTAATAAACAAGAAGTAGAGGTGGCAAACCAGACACAAAACCAGTCACATGGACCTAGAGACCATGGATCTCAGAAAAATGGAAAGAGGTCTTCAGAAATGTGTGTCAAGTGGGCAAGTTGCTATCAGCCATGCTTCCACTCGTTAATTGATGGAAACACAACTAATGACATTAAATCATTGCAGAACCGGAAAATAGATGCAATAATCATTATAACTTTTCATAATGGCTTTATTTTAGGAATAAATATACAGAAGTCAAAGACAATTACAAATGCCTGTGTAAAAAAAAGATTAAAAAAGTATTTACATTTTATGCACAGAGCTGAGTAAATGTATACATAGTATACAATGCAGCCCATGTAGGTCATGTGTTTCTTTTGCTGTACAAAGTGCAAAAGCTGATTAAAAAAATAATAATAATAAAAATGATAATCCATCCTGTATATGGATGCTGGACTGGACAATGTGGCCCCTTTAAGAAACAAAACAAGAATATAATGGATTACAGGATTTCATCGAGTGTGAAGAAAGCTTGGCTCAGGCTGTGGGGCCATGAACAAGGAGATCCATGAAAACACACATTCTGTACAGCATAACAGAGGGCTTGCCAGTTTTTCTTCCCTTCTCCGCTTTATCATTTCATTGATAATAAATTATCTGTGTTAACTCTGCCAGACAAGCATGGCTTAACATGGCTGAATACCATGAACTGAGAAGACAATTATTGTGGTCAAATGATAAAGGAAGGAAGCGATCCAACAAGCTGCACACAGGGGGCTAGGAACGTGAGTGCATGTGCATGCATGGGTGTGTGTGCTATGTCAGGCTATCTCAAATGAGCAGTGCAATTTTGGGTGCAGCCTGATGAAATCGCTGAGCTGGCAGCCACACCAGCTGACAGGGAGCAAACCACTGGTCATTGTTTCATGCCCTGCTTTGTTTAGTCAGATCTGTCATGAAAGCCAGATCTAGTTTAAACTGTTTCCATGACTGGTGCTGAGTGAGGTCTGCAGAAAAATCAGGGTCTAAAGCGCAGCTGATTTCCTCCTTGTTTGGAAGAAGTAAAGCTGGCTGCATCATTACTGTTACTGAATGTTTTAGGAACAAATGAAACAGTGGTTTTAACTACAGAAATCTATCCAATGTTGTTTCAACCTTGAAGAACCTACAGCTTTTAACCAACGAATTGAAAATGTATATATTTGGATTGGACTGAACAATGCAGCAGCAGCACAGACAGTATGTTAAATCAAGGCTACATCTGCACAACCACGCAAATTATGTGATCAGGTTAATTTCTGAATCAATTTCAAGACTTCAAAAGATTCCCTGAAAGACCACCTAAAAGATGGCCAATGAAGATCAAAGTTATTGTTAATCATTAAATGGATTGTCTTTCTCTGTGTGAAGTACTGTGCAGCACACGGGTATTTTAGTACAGTTTGTAAAAAGTTATACATACAAAGCATATACCCCTGTTGCCTGATATATCTGCTTCTTGGAAAATAAGTATGTCATTTTTGGACACCCAGAAGGCTTTGCTGATGCAAGACTCAACTAAAACTTTGAAACCTGCACAGTTCAAATATTGTGACAGGTTCCAGTCTCATAAGGTAAACAAGATTGATTGCTTGCAAATGGGCATTCTGTATCTGCTGACACAAAAAGGGATTCAACAAAATTTTATTTGACCTTCTATTATTTGATTTTGCCATCAGTTAGACTTGAATAATGTCTTTTGAAGTCAGCCAAGTGATGGCAGTGAAAAATATCTTCCAGCATTTATCCTGCGGCTTTCACTCTCCTTCCGATAATCTTCTTGCTCTTCCAAGTAAGTGTCCCACAGTGTAGGTGGAAAAATCTGCACCTGACGGACACAGTGCGTGTGATACTTGCAGGTGGATTCAATTCAGTCCCTTTAAAACGTAGCAAAGATTTGTATTTTATAAGTTTTAGTCACTAACAAAGCCTTAAGTTACAGAAGTCCAGCTCCTGTGGCTTGCGTAAGCCAGTGCAATGGTCTCTTGGGAGCAGATGCCCACTTTGGGTTTGGCAGTGCAATGGTCGTCTCTTGAAGCCCTTCCCACAGGTTCTAGAGCAAGGCGACCACTGCCCAATATGCCACTCAGGACATGGGTCTCCACAAACCCTGGTGGCTGAGGGTCTTTGTGAAGGATCACAGTCCAACCCTGGTTTCCCATCCGGTCTCAGGCACTGCACCATCCTCCTTTGGATCCCTCTGCCGCAGGTCACTGAGCATTCGACCCAACCTGCAGATATCCATTTCCCAAGAGCGGGATCCTCCTTGCTATAGGACTTCTTCAGGCTGTCTCCTTCCTTCTCCTTGACATTATCCTCAGCCAGGACACTGTTGTGGGAGTTTACATGCCCCTCCTTCTTCAGAGTCTTGTGCTCCTTCGTCTGACGGGCGAGGTAGAACGAGTAGCGAATGCGAGGAGGTGTCATCTGGCCCGCACACAGCACCTCAACAGTCAGGGCTTCTCCCAAGGGCTTCACGGCCTGCAGGGTCTCAGAGAGGCCAGCTGTGCCGCTGTATCGCAACAGGCTGCTCTTTACAATGATGTCTCTCTCCCCAGCTGACACTATGTAGTTCCCATTGAGCAGGTAATGGCCCTCGCTGTTCTTCACCGCCAAATAGTTGTCATCACTTATCATTCCCTTGTAGCCTCGCTGACGGATGTCTATGTTGGCTGCACCCGCTGGCAACATGACCACAAAGTTGTAGCCGTGCCTGCATGCCAAAACATATTACAGTCAATGAGAGCTTATAATAGTGGAGTGAAGTTGATAATACTATCATGTTTAAGTAAGGGGGGAAAAGAATGACGTAAAAGCAATATTCTCTAAAAGCTATCCCATGATGCTGTCGTTTTACTTACACAGGCTTTGTGAAGAGTCCCGACACCTTCTTGCAACCCTTGTTATCACCTCCACAGATTCCACACTTATCAAACTTCTTAGTGGAGCCAATTTTTCCATCACAGCCAGCCTTAATGCACTTCCCTTGGACACACACTCCTGTGGAGTCTGGGGAGCATGGAGTCCCATCCACAACCTGGAGTGTGCAAAAACACCTAAAGGTTAGCTTATCATTATACACTATACAGTACAGAATTAAAAAATCTTCCACACACTGCAGTCCATGTAACAGTCCATGTTGAGTTTAGTTTATATATTTATTCCAGGTTATTTATATACCCAAGTGGGAATTAATTCCATTGCACATTAACTTCAAACTGCAGACACAAGCATTTTTTCATCTTACCCTAAAACTGACACCAAATGAACCAAACTCCAGCTCAAGTTTTAAACTAAACTGCACACATAAAGGACTGCAAACTCATGTTAGGTTCAAAGTCACGACTCTGTAACATCCAGCTGCTCTGATTCACGGTTACGCGTCCCCTGAGTGCTTTTATCTACTCTTTCTAAGCCGCTATGATGGAGTGAAGTGTGAACTGACTCTCCCTGCTGCTAAAGCTCACTCCACACCTTGCTATCTGAAAAAGCTAAACTGTCCTCTCCTTCATTCCTTCCTTCACTCTTTGCACTTAGACCAGAGGCAGCTGGCTGACATTTATTCACATTTTGCCACATGGATTGTTATCTTGGCCTCATATCTCAAAATCTAATCTAAAATCTAATTTATTCAGACTTTTGTCTAATCACCAATCAAATTGTCATTACCTTGGGTGCCAGGACGTAAAAGTAACCAGTGCCGTTAGCCCTGCAGATGAGTTTACACCTGTCATTGGCAGACACTCCAGAGTACTTGGGTACCCACACCACAGAGGGGGCGATACGGTTACTGTTGAAACTGCGGCCACTGGTCTCACATTGCTCCTCACGGTAAGTCTTACCTACACAGAGGGAAGGGAGGGAGCAGAAGGTGAGAGGTGGGAATGCTCTAGGGGGAAAAATAACATTGGACGTAGTTGTCGGTTCAACGACTCATACCAGTGTCAGGGCAGTGGTTCAGGTTGCAGGAGCGGTATTTCACCCGAACCCCTTGGCAGTATTTACCCCCATTTGACGGAACTGGGTTGTTACACTCTCTTTTAGACAGCTGGACGCCGCCTCCACATGTGCGTGAGCATGAACCGAATGGGCCCCACTTACCCCAACGGCCGTCCACCTGGAAATACACAAACCGGTGGCATTCAGAAAGTATAACAATTTAATTTAATTATGGTATATATTGATAACAAGAACTCAGTCCTTGCGTGAGCCTTACCTTCACATTTTGAACCTGTTTGTCAGAGCAGATCCCTCGGTCGCAGACCTGTTCGTCCCCACAGTGGGTGCCATCTGCCCAGGGGAAGTGTCGAGTCATACACACCAAATGGCCATTGGATTTTCCTGTGCACCACAGACGACTGCATTGTGGTTGCATGAATGGACAGGGCTTGGAGCCTTCTCCAAACGCAAGCTCACACTGACGTTCAAGGCTGTAGGATGCTCCTGGCAGCATGTCGGAGAGGATCAACGGTTTCTGAGGCTGGTCGAGCAAACATTCCCCTAGAGGAGGGAGACTCTGTAAGCATCACACTGAAGCAATACCAACTGTCATCTCTGGTTCTACCAGCTATGAGGATGTACACACATTTATTAAAGATGGAAGTTCAAACATTTCACCAAAATATTATTGCAAATCATGAAAATCTATTCTATAATTATGCATCAATGCTACAAGTATCCTTTTCATTAAATGCTTGTCTGTGATGTAGGTGGGTGGGATTGTGGGTTGGGGGCAGTAAGCAGCCATTACCCTTGTGATTTGGGCTCTTTGAAGTGAAAGTATAGCTTGATGCAGTGCATGCAGTGAATGCCACATACCACACACAGACACATACACACAAATATGCATCAGCTCCCCACACACCCCCACCCCATCCCATCCTCAAACTCTCCCTAAAAACCCACAAGCTCGTCCTCTCATGTTTGAGCCCACCCTTGTTGCATGACTTGCAGGGATGAATTTATAATAGAATAATCTCTCAGATTTGAGCTTTAAACTCTTGCTTAGCATGCAGCTTGAAAATAGTGCAACGGTCAATGGCATTGACTCCATTTACAATAAATGTCGCACAGAAACCTTTCCAGGAACAGGCTAATAATATGAAGAGTTTGATAAGCAGGTGCTTGGAAACATGAAAGATCAATGTCACTGAATGAGAAGCTTTCCGGAAGGAGGTTTTTATCACTCAGAAACACACACACATTCTCACCGTTATGGGGAATTTACACATTCAAAACAAGTCATTTGCACTGGGGAAAAACTGGCTTCACTTACTTTGAACTGTTTATTGTGCCATTCATTTTGCGGTGAATTCACAACAGATAAAAAGGCATTGAGTGAATGAGCTGGTGGCAAATTAGTTTCCTCCCATTTCACCACAAATTTGGAAGAAGAAACACACTCATTAGCTGATATATAAACAAGTTACTCTACACTGAATAAGCCCGACCTCACCTCTTCCTTCCTACTCTCTCTCCATAGAGCAGTCATCAAAAACAATAGCTGGTATTGTGTGTGTGTGTGTAGAAGTGAACAGGTTACAAATGATTTTGGGCGCAGCACTGCATGAAAACTGGCTCAAACATGTGGCAACACGTTTTTTTTCTCCCCACTGCTTTTTGAAGTCTAGATTTATGACAGACGGCCAGGAGAAACCAAGTTTCAACATTGTTAGATATAAATCACTCCCTGTCAAGTCAAAAATGTTCTTCCATGTCCCACTCTGGACCAGTTTGTGTTCTTTTGCTCTTAGACCATCTCGAAAATGGACACAGAGAGAAGCAAAATAGTTGTCTATTTGGAGTAAACCTGCATGGGAAACACTGGGCAGATGCACGTTGCTGTCCAAACCACTGTGGTGACTCTCCCCAGAACAAGCTCTCTAATTTGGTACAGATGTGGAGGCAGTTTTAAAACAAACGTTTAGCATCACGCCAAGGCCAAGTCCTGTGGTCTGGCCTGCTTGGCAAACAATCTGCAGCCAACCAAATAGATTTCTTTTTGGCTTTTGCTAGTCTTTTCTATGAGTATGGTACTTTAGGCGGTTAGGCAGAATGTCACATGTGAAGCATAGATGGACGCTGAAATTCAATCATGCCCTCACTTGCATTTACCTCAAATGATTGAATTCATATTGCAAATCAGGAGGCTGTTAACCCACAAAATTTTAGTAAAACCCAGTAAATGTCAAAAGAAGAGCCTGCTCCTCTTTAACAACTGCATGGAAGTTATATCTTCACCATTGACAAACAGAACCGTGAGAAGACAAGTGTCTGATTATGTGAAAAATTCAATATAGACATAAGCACTGAAGAAAATCACAAACGCAACATTTTTGTTTTTGCCCCCATTCATCATGATCTTAACTCAAAGATATAAGACTTTCTCTGTGTACATAAAAGGCCTATTTCTTTCAAATATGGGTCAAAAATCTGTTAAAATCTGTGTTAGTGAGCACTTTTCCTTTGCAGAGATAATCCACCTACCTCACAGGTGTGGCATATCAAGATGCTGATCAGACAGAATGGGTAGTGCACAGGTGTGCCTTAGAATGACCACAATAAAAGGCCACTTGAAAATGTGCTGTTTCCATAACACACGCCGGCCCATACCATAACCCCACCGCCACAATGGGCCACAGAAGTGCTCACTAACACAGATCTGACAGATTGTGATCAATATTTGAGAGAAATAGGCCTTTTGGGTACATAGAGAAAGTCTTCGATCTTTGCATTCAGCTCATGATGAATGGGGGCAAACACAAAAGTGTTGCATTTATAATTTTGTTCAGTTTAGTATGTGCTCTACTAATGTGATCAACACCTAACTACATATTTGCTAAGTACAGTTAGCGGCTTCACGTTCCCTTAGAAGAGTACTCCACTGATTTAGCATTGCACTCCTATAACATTGTCGACCTCACAATGGAAAGTTTAGAAGAAAAAGTATTAAAATCAATGCAGCAGAACCACAGACATGGTCTTTGTTATTCCACACATTCTTTTTCTCTGCTGACAGTTCGGTCATAGAGTCAGGTGTGTTATGTCAGTAGTGGCTCGAGATGTAAGCCTCAAGTGGAGATAAGGAGCGGGCTACAGAGGCCTGATAAGATAACTTCTTTATAACTTCACACCCCCAGGTTATTTTTAATTTCAAACTTGTAGTCTTTAGACACAATCGACTCAAGTGGTGTCACTTGAAGCAATTTATCAGACTTTACGCAGCTCCCTAGGGAGCCACAAAAGGCTTTTTACAACTTTTTTCACACATGCAGTAGTACTCCCCAAGACCTGTAAACAGACTTTGATGTGTAAAATCAGCCAAGTTCCCCTTTGTTAATAGTTTGAAGTCAAACACAGGGGTCAGGGGTCTTGGAAACTCACCATGTCCGCTGTCCAGGAATTCAGTGATGATGGCAGCACTGCAGGGGGACCAGGGGCTGGTGCGGTTGATCTGAATGAGAGTGGGAGACATCATGTGGTTGTCCTGCAGTTTCCCAAACACGTCCTCACAGGCCTTCACATTGTCGTGTGGCATGTTGAATACGTGTCCTGCCGAGGTGTGCCGAGATGTCAGATGTCTTTAATAATTGCACGGATAATTTTTAACTGTGATTGTTCACACGCACTCACACAACATTAAATATTACAGTGCTAATGTGTATTTAATAATGGATGGTGTTGCCAGGGCTCACCGAGCTCATGAGCAGTGGTGAAGGCTGAAGGTAGGCCATCGTCTTCAATCACAGAGCAGCTCCTCTTGGGGTCGCACATGGTGCCAACATCCGCCATGCCAAGAGTGTCACAGGTGGAGGCTCCACACAGGTCCTGGACAAAAAACAACATTTTGCATTAGTACATCTGAGCAGTTGTAAAGGTAAAAAGCCAACAGAACATGGCACTTAAGGAACTTCAGTTTAAGTTTTTATAGCCTTGGCCCTCATTTCTATCTGTTATGACGCAATTGTAATCTGGTTGTAACATACATCTTCAGATGCACTGGAATATATTATGTGTAATGCACAGTGGGGTCACTGGGTGTCAGATACCCTAAACCAGGTGACCCCATCAGCTAACTGGGCTTCTCCAATGACCAAGTTATTTGCTGTCGTCTGGGAACATGGCAAAATACTAAAACAAAGGGCAAGAAAACAGCAGTTTAGCTTGATTATTTAAACTACTTTATGTGGAAGTACAACTTAAAGTAAGCACTCCAGACATGTCCATGATACTCCCTCAGGGCACAAGTAAACTGTGTGTGTAGGACAGCATTAAGTGCAATGGACAGTTTGGGTAATAATTTTACAGTTGGCCTTTGTTTTCTCTCCCAAATACATATGGCTAACCTTGAAATGTATGCGACTGTCTGACTTCTTTTTCGTGATGTTACCTTGTTTCCAGACCTCAGCAATTAAATTGGTGAGTACAGTGTTATAAACGATAGACAAAAACAAGACCCAAGTTGTAGCAAACTTGGGTTTCCCTTTAAGTTGTCTTGTCATTACAGTAAGATTTGTTTTCTAGAGAATGGGCAAATATTTCATAGCGTTAAGCAAGGCTTTTCACCTCCCAGTCCTTGTGTTTTTAGTGGGCAACAGTGTTTAGAGCACACCTTCTTCTATGAGGTAATGTAACTGTCCCCAATCACAACATTTCTATGCCAGAGCAGAGTTTCCAGATGACCTATTTCTCCACCACAAGGTTTTAAAATCCAATCGTAGAGAGTATCCATTTGGAGCTGAACCTCGTAATCACAGGACAACTTCGACAGTAACCGCCACAGAGACTCGCCTATCTGCCTGGCTCCTAAATGGCGCTGTCTCTACATACCCAGAAACACAGAAAACCAGTAGCGGTCAGCTATTACAGATAAAACACAGCACTGGTTCAATGTCACACAGCGCCTGAACTCCTCTGCTCCGCTGAATGTACACAGAAAACACAGTGCCAAGTGAAGACCTCGAGTGCTATGACAAATAATTCCTAGAATAAACCACAAAACCACAATTGTTAGCGTGGTGCAGATCTAGTCCAGATGTGCTCATGTGCAGACGACATCTGAACGTTTGGACTATTTATGAGCAAAAAAACTAAAAACTGCAAGGCAAACGGGAGAAGAAACAGCAGTGTCAATGAGTTTGTTCTTTGCTATGACCTACTTCCCGCATCTGTCATCTATCTTTGTATTTTATGTGTGTTTCTGCAATCTAAAAACAATATACAGGTTATCTCAGCAAATAAATATTTCCAATTTATTATGTGTTCAGATTTCGATGCATTTAACTACCATCTGGCCTATTACAGTTTGTGTTTTGGGTGCTCAGAGTTTCAGTTTGTCCTTTTTAGAGTGGAAAAACAGGTCTGAGACAGCAGTAACACAGACATGGTTTATGACATCCGGACATATTTGGGTGAACCCCTTTCTTTCTCAACCCATTATCTATCACGTAAGCAAAGACAAACACACTGTGAGTTAAAGTATAACCACCCCCCTCTCTCCCAGGGGAAAGATAAATACGTCAGATTTACAGTTAGATTTAGTCTTTGGGAGACCGGGTGTTCACATGCAATGAACCTTCTGTGTAGCTTAATGAACTGAGTAAACATTCTTTACACAACAATCATGCTGGCTATAGAGTTTAAAGACAACTGCAGTTGCCTCTGGACAACGCTGAGTTGGTCTTCATAAAACCTACAAATTACACTGTGGGCTGGTAAACAGCAGACAATGGACGTGCCTTAAATGCCCACTGAAAGCCGTGGTAAAACAGAACAAGACCACTGACTAAACTGACTAATATGGATATGTGTGCAGAAACCTTGTTTGATATCTGAAGCTTAAGTGTAAAATATTCTCTAAGTACTGGATCCTGGATGTTTTGAACATGGTGTTAGCAAGCCGCAAACAATTTTGTATATTGCTTTATGGAGGAAAGTCCATTCTGAGAGACTGAATGTTATGTTTATTCAAAATAAAGCTGAAATGTAATTTTTCATTGCATGGTAAGTGAAAGTGAAATGCATGGAAAAGCATGGATGTTGTGCCTAAACAGAAGATGAATGGTGATAAATGAGGTGTAAAACATACATTGTGTTTGTTGTACACTCTAAATGCTGCTCTCTGTGCACGCAACACTATGTATCCATGTATTATGACCATTTAGTTTTTCTTGCACAATTTAGGAAATAAATACCTAACCTAAGCTTTATTTAACCAGTCCTGGTAAATGCAGCTGCCTCTGAAATACGGAACTTGTTACAGTTTGTCAAACCTCTGATCAAAGCAGCTTACTGTAAGTCACTCATTCAGTCCAATATAATGTGTACTCAAACAGTGAATGAATCTCTTGACGCCTGTATTCCTGCTTTATATAGCAAATTACAGCCCCATGACTCACTGTCTGTAGGCATGTCCAGTACAGTTAAAATGGGGTCATCTGAACTGGCTACGGAGTTTATAACATCCACTCTGCATGTGGAGCTTATTATTCCAAAGCCTGGTAACACCCTAAGTTTGTATCTGATACTTTTATGGAAAATACAGCCTATCTTTGAAGTGTCATGACCTGAATTGGAAGAGCATACTGTACACACAAAGGAGCCTTATAGCAAACACAATGAAAAAGACAGTAAGGGTAGGACAGATTGAAGAATGTCTTGTAACGATGCAGTGGGGAAGGCTGACTGCAGCTGTGCACAACTGCCCCTCTGGAGCAGCTTGTTTCAGCCGTTGGGCAGAAACACGGAGGGATGTGGCATCTCTGACATACACATAGGAACCCCATCCACCCCATCACTCCTCCCTCCCTTCATCTCTCCCTTCAAGAGCCTGTTAAATGAGGAGCAGGCAAGGTGGTGGGTAGGGCTAGAAAACCTACAGCTGGAGGAAGAATGGGAACGGCTGAGAGAAACAAGACACTTCCGAATGGTGCATCCCTGAGGGCAGTGAGGGTCCTTACATTTGGCAAAGTTACAGGTAAAACAAGCACTAGTTTGAGGTCCAATACCATCATGTGTTGTGTCATTCAGTCAAAGGTAATTCAGCGCCTTATTATTTTACCTTTGATGTTTTAACCCTGGTGGCATAGGATCTAAGACTTTAATTGCGCTTGCTGTTAACCCTTTGACTGCTGACTGAGCAATATCCAAACATTATCTTTCTCAGTAAATAAACATGTATCTGCTGGGTTAATTGATGTCAAAATGAAATCAGAGTGGCTCGATTCCACAAGGCAGTTCATCATAGATCAGTGGGTTACACACTGACCAATGAATGTGAGCAATGACTTCATCTCTGATCCTGTGTCGTCAGCCAAATATTTGGGAGTGCAAAGAGATCTCGGAGGTGGGTTCCAAGTCTATAAAACTACCCTCTAAGGATCCATGAATCGCAATCAAGACTGTTTCTCTGTTCAGCTCAAGTCATTTCCTCAGTGACCCAGCCTCAGTGTCAAAGCTGTAATGGTACTGGCCCGAGTTCACCAAAGGTGGAGAGTGTGTTTTGAGAGGAAACCAATTAACTTGCACTGCAGGAGTGTTTGGGGGGAGGGGGTCTGTCATGTAAAGTCTGCAGCAGTTTGTAAACCAAGTTCATCTCTTATTAACATTCCTTACTTATACATAGAAATTACTATGAACATTTTATCATTGTCGTCATTGCTGTCATTATTTTAAAATATCATCAAGATCAATTAAGGTATTTGCTGAGAACAATCATCAGATTTACGCATTTGTGCGCAATTACGCCCACTAAATTACCACATTCTCCCCTGTTGCCTCAGCGCCTGTAGTTTTAACTCAAATAAAGCAGTTTTACCTCTCTAGTGAAAAGGATTGCGGTGTCCCAGTAATCTGGATGCTTGTCGTTGTTTTTGTTCATCTTTTTTTGCCAAGTGCAAAAGTTTCGCAGCGTCATGGCTGCGTTCCCTGACACCTTGGGTCCTTTGTCCTCCTCGGATATAATCACGATCTTCACAACTACGATGCTGATGGAGTTCAGAATACTCGGGTGTCTGTAGAGCCTCGCGGCCACTGACATCAGGGTCAAGAGGTAGTGTTTTAGGTCATCTCCATGGAACTGCGCCATGGACTCGTCCGCCACCACCAGCGTCTCAACGTACCTGGGAATCGAAGCGAACCTTTTGGCTCTCCCCATCCTCTTCATCATGGTTTCGGTTGCATTGCTGTAACCTTTTAATTGCTTGTATTTCTCCAACGATTGCACAAGCTGGATGCTTACGTCGCTGTCCACTGCGCACCTAGAGGTTAAATTGAGCTTCAGGTCGCTGCTTCTGCGTCGGATGATGTGCGCACTTTCTGCGCTTTTGGTGTCATTTTGCACCGGACTAATAAAATATTCCCAGCCTTGGAAGCCAAATGCACCTTGTAGACCCTTACAGAGGCTCAAAGCAGCATAAGAATTGCGGTCAGAATTCACATATCCGGAGTAAAAACACCGGCTCAGGTCAGTGCTGACATCGGTGTTAGAGAGCCAGAAGGCGTCTTGGTTAGAAATGAGAGGGGCAATGAAATTAGAGTCCTGATGTAAATCGATCACCAGTTCCTGCTGGAAAGCTCGTATTTTTACGACACACTTTCCATAAAGGATATCCAAGTCGTTGTCAACCCCCCCCCTATCATGGTTGTGGTTATCTAATTTAATCGGGAAGCAAAGTTCACTTTCCATGCAACGAACACATTTTGAGAGTGAGGCCACAAAGCAGAGGAGAAAAGTTGTTCTGATAAACATGACGATGCTTGCATTAAACAAAGAATGCAATGACATACAGAGAAACAAAATTATATTGAATCAGCAAGTTCAGTGGAAGCCGGGAGAGCCACAGATCAGGATGAAGAGCATAATCCAATGCGCAGGATTCTAAAACAATGCAGCACGTACAAGTCCACTCAGTGCAAACTCCTCCTGGTCATGACCCATTCCCATTCTCCATCTGTGTGTGCTGAGTCGACTCCGTCCTTCTGTGGACGTTATGCATTTTCGTCATGTGTGGAAAAAAAAATATGGAAACTCAATCTCTCCTTTGGAGGGGGCTGTCTTTGGAGGCACTCATTGGATGCGCGTCTCAGCGTCTGTCAGGACTTTTTCTGCGGCCACTTGAAACTCAGCACACAGCAGGCCTATCATCATGTCTCAAACACACTGTTATGAATTATCAGATATCTTGCTTCCAGGTTTTTGTTTGCCGAGACCCTGCCTGCCTCCACATAATCTGCAGAGCCCCATTTAGTCTTTACTAAATTGATACTTTTGGAAACATTGTGGAGATGCAGTTGATAAACACATAAAGAGCAGCACACTGATCAGCAATTTTAATATACTTACGAATAATGCATTGATAACTTACAAACATTGCATTAAATGGAACATCGGTGAGTTGTGGGAATATGCATTAAAAGAAGTTGATCATGATACAAGTCAATGTAATATTAGCTGAAGACCTTAGAGGAACACCATGATACTGTGATTCTTTATCAGCTCTTATGTCATGGTCAGACCTGTTTCTCTGCGTAAATCGTGTGCGACATCTGCTGGACAACAAAGGAACTGGGACCCGTCATTTTAAAGACTAAGCATAGTCGAATTGTTACTGCCGTCTGTATTCTGTAATGACATGAGTGCAGAGATAAGGTGAAACATTTACAGTAACTGTTCTTAGGTGCAATTTTTAGTACTTGGACTTTACTGTGGGGTTTCTATTTAATGCAACTTTATACTTCTGCACTACATTTCAGAAGGATAGGCCTAAATGGTGCTTTTTACTGAGCTGCAGCAACTAATTTCTTTGCAGTAAAATTTTTTATTTACAGAAAATATGATCATTATTTAAAACATGTTTCTTATTGACTAAACTGCCCAACTGTGTAGGCCTATAGTTAAAATTAACCAACTAGCTACAACATCAGCTTACACTGTGTTTAGCTGTAACATGTGTGATAGTCTCATCCAATGAATTTATAATAATAACACTCTGAATGGGGAAATTTTAATGAGTTAGGCCCTGCCTACTTTACTTAGGCTACATTTAATTTTGTTGATGATACTTTTATATTATTACTCAACAGAGTGAATTTACACTGTGACAATGACATTTTTTCTTGTAAAGGAGCTGGATAAAACTTCCTCTCTACCACTGATATGATGAAGAGACAGGCAAATTGAGAGAGGCATATGGGGACTATGATGGTAACTCAAGACAGATGTGGAAAGAGTGAGAGGTTGAGAGGCAAACATGTTGAAAGAGAAATGTAAAGTCAAGTATGTAAAGTCAAAGCTATCTGGGGTGTGTAGATGGTGGTTCAATCAGCACAGAAACTACTGGGAATATTACCATATACAGTAGCCTACGTAGCATTTTTGACATTTCTGTCTGTATCTCAGAGCTCCTTTAAGCCAGTTAGTTCAAAATGTGATATAAACTAGTTGTGTCTGCTGTCAAATAATGGTGGAACCGTTATCTCTGCAACACAAACAGAAAATGCATGGTTTAGTATCAAACACAAGGAATAAAATGATACATTTCACCCCATAGTCTGCGTTAGTTGTAACAGAAACTGGGGTAAGATATAAAATATTTTTGGAAACTGATTACCTTAAACTTTTTAAGTAGTGGTAATAATATTTTTGAGTAAACCTTAACTTAAATATAACACTTAGATTTAAGAAGAAAAAACTTTAATTTCTGCATACTAAATTACACTGATTCAATGATGCTTATTAAAATTAAATTCCACTAATTCATTACTCAATAAATGTAATTATGCACAACTTATAGTCTGAGATAGTAGTCCTCAAAAATATGAATACAACTCCATTATTACAATTCAAGTTCTCTTTATTAAACAATCAGTATCAAAACTTTAAACATCTTCTGTCATTTTTACATTTAACAGACACAAAATAAGGCACATCTTGCATAAAGCTGAATAGACGTAGAAGTAATTGACTGCTTGATCAGATAATTATCCAGCAACAATTTTGATAATCAATTTGTTTTCATTATTTTTTGCAATAAAGTTGAACATTCAAGATTCTTCATGAGATTTTTTGGCGTTAAGTGATAATAACTTGAGCAAAGTCCTTTGAGCTAAACAAAATTTCTTTTTACTACTTAGTTTACTGTGTTTTGTGTAAAAAGTGACCATGCATAATTTTATTCCATCAGCAGCACTTTCACTTAAATAATATAAAAAAGGGAGCTTTGAATGATGAGTAAGAAAAAAATTTCCAATAAATTAAAATAAATAAGAAATTCAACTTAAATGGAATCATAAGCAAATAAAGATTGTTTAAAGTAAGAAGTCCCGCACTATACAAATTGTTAAGACAGGTAGACGAAGTAATGGAACTGTCAGGGAGAGCTAGGATTGTATGTTGTTTTAGGGGAATTCGCTGGAACACCTCATCCACACAAACACTCCGATTAGAGAGCTAGGCCGGACACAGTAGGACAGTTAACTTGGCTTTACTGATGAAGCACAACTCCAAATTACATATAGCTCTGTGTTTCTGGTTTGCTGTTTACAGTTTGATTCGTTAGAATTTATCTCTATTGTCTGTTCTGTCTGAGACTTTACATTGGTCTGATTGACTCTCTTTCTGTACTGGTATCTGCAATAAACAAAACACAATGTACATGAAAATACTAGCTTAAAGAGCACACGTTAACTCGAACTTAGCTTTAGCTGATTACCAAGTCAGTTGGCACGATAAACATCAAATAAACACTGCTACGTTAGTAACGTTATGTTATATTAGCGGCGAAATTCAAACGCTTCATTTGCATATCAAAGGAACTAATTAGCAATCATTAGCAGTTCGTTACCACCCAACTTCATCACACACAGGCATCAACGTAAAATGAACGAGAATGCCGTGAACGGCTCAATATTATAAGGACCCCATAGCTGCCCAACAAGGTGCCTGATGTAACACTAAATTCAGCACTGAACAAATCCTGCACCACAAACACAGTAATAATAGGGAATTTACAACAGGAACAATATACAAATGAACACCGAGCAAAAACCTTTGTTTTGAATATCCTCACTGTAATCTTGCAGTAAACATACTGAGCATATAGACAGACAGTTCAGAAGTTTGTACATGAGTTACATTTACCCATTTAGCCGACGCTTTTATCCAAAGCTACTTACAATAGCAAATTATGCTTAGGGACACATTGGTGGACGTGTCACAGTGGGAAATGGAACCCAGGTCTCTCACTCCAAAGTCATGTGTCTTTCCCCTGCTCCTAACTCATTTTCCAACTAAGTTACTAAATTACAATAAGTTAACAACATGTATCTATCAAAAAAAACACAGATTCATACACAAATATGATAAATATTCCACCTACTCATCATTACCTTTTCCCATTAGAAGGGAATGTGAACCTATCACATATCAACAGGGAAAATGACATTTAATAACCAACACAAAACCTATTTTTATAAACAAAATACAAATAAAACACTTTGAATATAAAACTAAGAAAATGCCCAGGAGCTGTAAACATTAACAGTGGACATTTACATTGACTAAGGAGCGGGAGTGCTACCTGACATTTTTGTGTGTTTTACCGTTACTGTCATTCTTAAGACATTTACATTGAAGGAGCGGGAGTGCTATCTGACATCATTCTTAACGGGCGTCCACACAGCAGAGTGTAAGTAACTTATAATCAAATAACACAATGAATACAAAAAACAACTTAAACACAAGAGATAATGATTCACTATGCCTAATTATCATTTCTGTGCTTTTGTGTAACTCACTGACCTGTAAAACAGGAGAAATGAACAACACTGGAAACTTGCTGCCATTGGTCTTGACGGTCTTACCAGAATGGCAAGATTACGACAGCTACGTCATCAAAACAGTCGCCAACCGGCAGTAGGAAAGCACTCTGCTGCCCCCTACTCTCTTAGTGGAGTACATATTCGTAATGCTAAAACATTGGAGGACTTTGGTGACTCAACATCAAATTTATACGCAGTGTTACATAAAAATAAAATGTGACCATACATTTTGTGTGCGTCACACTATGATAAAAGAAAGCTAGCGCTCTATGCTCAACAGTGCCCCCTCACACTTAAAAGCATATCTTTTCTTTTTTCCAAGCCTGTCTTGATTCAATAGCCTACTCACATGCCAAAATGTTAAGTTACTGGTGGCTGTTATGATTCCTTCTGTCTCTAGGCTACTGACTTTATAACACTTTCTTAATCTGACTCAACTGTAAGAGAATGAGGACAAAATTCTAAAGTTCTAGGTTTACTTATTAGCTGTTTTTGAGTGCTTCACCCATAATGCTTATGAGTTAGCAGCACTGTTCGGAATAGCCTACAGCATTTCAGGTTTTGTGCAATACTGATTCCCAGGAACCTGAAACAGTTCACCTGCTCTACCTCAGCACCACTGATGTAGACAGGAGTGTGCGTCTTTATCTCCTTTTTCCTGATGGGGCAGGTCTCTGTAACGATGTGGGCACATGAGTCTCTGAATTCTGTTGCTTGGTCAACATGAGTCCCATTTTGTCAAGACCGAACTCAACAAAACTACAACCGCTTCACATCACGTCAACAAAAAAAACAAAACAGATGAAAAACAAAAGTGTAGCAAAGTTTGAAGGAGCTACCGGCTGCTTCTTCTATAGCGCTGCCAGTTGCCATAGCAATGTATAGCAATTAATTGGTTAAATGGGTTGGAAAGGGTTAAGATTGATAAGTTAAACAACTGCAATAACTAAATTTAATTAAAAATATTTATTCTAAGCTACGTATTTATGCAATAACATCATACGTTCAACTTTAGCTGAGATGTGTTTACCTACCTGCTGCTGCTTCTTCACATTATTTTGGGGGATTTGGTGGATCAGATCATGGAGGATCAAATAGGATCAAATGCCGCCTTCTTGTCTAATGGACTTCGACCTAGACCCTACACCTAGGGCGAGTTCAATCCAATCTCAAAATGTTTTGCCTTTTGCACCGGTTTGTTTTCGGATTGAAGGACATGTTTCCTTGAAACATTGTGCTACGTTGTGCAACGGCCTTTCCCGTTTGGTGGGTGTGTCAGAGATGTTACCCAATCAGCTGCAACACGTTTGTAAACACAGCTGTGGTTAAAAATGCAGTAAAAATCAGCGTGCTTGCATACATTGCGTACACAACTCATTTCCGTTAATATATATTTTGCTACGTTTTGTCGGCCCTGAATTCAGCCTAGATCTAATGTGACATCAAGGCCCTTTAGTCGCGCCCTTGCTCACGCCACGCCCCCTTCGTATCACGTCACGTGGAATTGGTCATTTATACAAGCGTCAACACGGCGTGGTCAGTCTCTCCTACTTGTTAAACCATTGGTTGGTTTTATCTTTAAACCGAATTCCGAACGTGACCGAGTTGATGGCTACGCTAGCTTAAATGTGTCATGGAATTGAAAAGCTAAGTAACTGTGCTAAGTTAGTGTATGTCAAACTAGACCCTGTCTTAACAGTTAACGTTAACATTTTCAGTGTAGAAGAGTAATTTTGTTGTATTATTTGTAACATTGTTACATCAATTATAAATGTCAGGAGTCCTTGTGTGTGGAGTTGGCCAACCTGAAACTAGCTAACTTTAGCTTGATGGGGTGGTGATGACGCATAGATAAGATGCTTGCCTTTGGTGTGGGAGACCTGGGTTCGATTCCCACTGTGAGACATCCACCATTGTGTCCCTGAGCAGATCTGCCTATTCAAAATGATCCACCTTAATCTTTCAAATCAAGAAAGCAAAAAATGTGTTTTAATCACTGGAGATGAAACAGTTGACGGTGATGTAATAGGAATATACTTAAGATATGAAAAACCTTATTCAACAGTACATTTTTAACAATGTCGCAACACATAGGAGGCTAACCCTAGCCGGTCAACATGCACGCAGTCACTGACTGGTTAGGGTAAGGGGCTTTGGGGAGCTGTCAACGTCTGTTATACTAACGTAGCTGGCTACCTAGCTAACGTTAGCTTCCGTTCTAGACAGGGCATCATACCAAGACGCCCAGGGTCGTCTCATACGGACGCTGAAGGGAAGCTTTTGCATTAAATACATTTCTGAAAGCGTTGGTATTTGACACCCTGAGATGAGAACAGACAACAACACACGAGTAATTGTGAACAGGCACATTTGTGGTTGACTGAATGGGACCATTTTTGCGCATATGCAGATGGGGATCCGGCAGGCAGTACAGATTTGGTACCTTCAGATGTGTCACAATGGAAAACGCAGGTCTCTCACAGGTGGTGGTCAGCTGGTCCCAAGACAGCTGGTGTGCTGTTATCCTACCTCCACATGACTATTTAATGCAGCATGATGGCTGAAGCTACATCCGGAGTATGGCTTTCAGTTAGCGCCTGCAGTTAATATTTACAGAATAATTAACAGCGCACAGTGCTGCAAGCTGAGGTTGTGAACTCTAGTTTGAAGTAAGTACAATCAGAGGGCAGTAACTGTCTATTTTAATGCTGACAAGATATATAATCTTCAAAACCACTACTACTTTCTGCAGTAATGTAAAAATTCAGACAGTGTGCAAGTGGTGCGCAATTAGACATTCTCAGTGGGATTACATAGGGTATAATATTAATGATATATTTTGTGATCACACTTCACAGATACAGACAAGGGCTTCGCAATTCATCTAAATATGGCCAAGTGCAATATGCAAATCACAGAAGCTACAATTTATTTGATCAAGCTTAAATGTGTGACAAAACGGCACTATGATGAGGTACTGTAGTTCTGAAGAGATGCCCTGGCCTAAAAATCTTGTCTTCCAGATTTAAGAAGTCATGTTTGTTTGGTACAGCAATGTTTCCCATATGTTCATTTATTTGTGGCAGCCGCCACAATATCAAAGCTGACTGCCACATATTGATTTTTATTTTATTTTTTTACTAGTTGTATTTAAAATCGTATTTGATTGCAGAGTGCCGACAAGACAATTAAACCTGTAGTCAGCTTTTTACAGTTCACATAATTTAGAGATTTTGAATTACCACAGTCATTAACCATCATTTTAGTCTTTTCTAACTCATTAGTATAATTTTGATTAGCATTTTGGTCAATCTGCTCTAACTAAATTAGAGATATATCATTTTAGTTTTTATTTCGCTCATCTCACATATAGATACAATGTTTTGTAAAATTTGAATGTTAGCTTTGTTCTCATTTTTATTGCAAAGGAGACATTAGCTTCTCAATTCCAGGCTGCTTCACGTTCGTAGTGTTTTTCCCCAAACAAATTAGCATGTTGTGTTCATCACCAGAGTTCGCATCCTCCACAGTATAGTAACGTTTTTCTCGCGCACCAGATGTCACCCCGGTCGGCCAGTGTGCAAAGCAGAGGCAGAAAAATAATGCTGAATCAACACACTGTTCGTTCAGCATTCTACAAAGTTAAAATTTAGAGGGAGAGTCTCCTCATTATACCGACAAAAACAATATTCCACGTTAATATCGTCACAGTTAGTGTTTAAGTACATTGTCGCCGTCTTGTCATCGTCTCGTTTTAGTCAGGGGAGGAAAAAAAGGTTGTTGACGAATATATTTCGTTTAGTATCATCCGACAAAAGTAACACTATTTGAGTTGTGCCTTTTTCACTCCTTTTCTAAGTTTCTGGGGACAGTGATTAAAAGGATCTGAATATGTTTGCCACCATAAAGAACTGTGGATTTGCCTTGTAGTGCCCTACAAACATTTATATTAAATGCATTCTCCCAGCTTCCTCCCTAATATATACTGACAGGATCTAGCTAGTGTTGAACTTTCCCTGTGTAAAGTATAGCCAGCACATTAAAAGTCACAAGAGCGATCACAGAAAGTTTACTGTGGGAGAAATAATTTGGTCTGGAGGGCTCAAACAAAAGTAGGAATTCTGCAGTCTCTAACAGGCACAAACTACTACTTTATTATACTATTACTTTATTGAATTGAGTTTGTAGGCAGGGTTTTCATGATGATCAACTTCGATCCACTACAAACATTAGTAAAGAGTCATAAATCAATGATCTACAAGTGTTTCCACATGTGATTACATTTGAGCACTTCTACATTCACTTAGCAGTCACTGATGTGGACGTTTCCATTCCTTGTATGATGGACCAAAAAAAATTACATGACAGGGGCCGGTATTTATCAAGCTCTCAAAGTGCCATTTTAGTCTTAAGTGCTGAGAATTCATGAAATTTACTCCTTTTAAACTTAAGAATAAAAGCAAGTTATCAAATTTCTCTCTCTTACACTCACAGTTATTTAAGACAGCTCGAGAGGTCTCTCAAGTGGTTGGGAGCTGCCAGTAGGGGCTTGTGAAGGCACTGTGGAGACTGAGACATGCACAAATCTTTCAGAAGAGTAAGAATGTTTCTGACTTATTTGACGACGCTCAGTTAATAAGACGGGGTCGGACAGCGCAGGCATAATCTTTTTCAGCGAGTTGGTGAGGAACGTCATCTCACCACTGATTTTACACACACAGTAAAATTGAAGGTGGAGATGACGCTTCGTTTCTTTGCCACAGGACAAACGCAGCAATGCTGATTTTGGCCATCACAACCATCAATAAGCCGAATAGTCATAGAAACAATTCAATTCAACAAGCTCCACACACTGTCACGCGTTTCATCGACTTCCCAACAACACCCCCGTAATCCGACAGAAGCAAACACAGTTCATGCAAAAAGCCAGCAATACAGGAGTAGTAGTAGTGTATTTGATGGCGCTCGTATAAAGAGAAACTTTTTTATCTTTAATTTATTAATGTGTAGGCCTTTATCATAATGTATTATCTTGAAAATTCTTTATTGTTAAGCGTGTGACTCTTCTTAGGGATTTCACCATTCAATGTGAATTTATCTGAGAATATTCTTAAATAAGGAAATCTATTCAGGGATTGGTGCTGGCTACATCGTCATCCAAAATCCTGTTTGCGGCACAGCAAACTGTCGTAAATCAGCACTAAGACTGACATTTAGGATTTAGTCGTACACTTCACTCAAATTAGGACTATGATGCTTGATAACTAACTTTTAAGCACAGCTTTGAGCCAAGAATTTTTTTACTCTTAAGTCAGTTCTTAGCAGTGTTCTTATGAGTAATTCTGAGAAACTTGATAAATATGGGCCCAGATATACACAAAACTCCCCTATTTAGTGGGAGAAATGCCCAAATATGAGATAATTCCTGCAAAATCTTTTTCCTCATGCCACAACCAAAACCAGTGGAAACTCGGACTAAAATAAAAAATATGTAATTGTTTGTATAAAATGAACAAATTATTGTAGTTATTGTTTTTCTGACTTTATGCTTTGGCAACATGTTTGAACTAAAATATCATGCCAATATAGCCAACTGAAACAAATAAGAGTAATAAATTAAATAATACATACAAATTAAAAATACACTTTTTGGTCATGAAAAAGGCTATTTCTATATTTTCACATTATCCAAATGAAAACTGTAATTAGTATTATATTGGTGGTAAGCTAAATAGTATAGAGAAAATATAATGACGAATGTTAGCCCTAATCAAACCTTAACCACAGTGGTGCAAGTAGAAAACAGTTTTATTTGCTCAACTCTTAAATGTTAGAAAAATCTGTAACCTTCAAACATCACAATTATAGTTTTTATTTAATGTTAATGTTGTTTAATTATACTAATTTATAGGAGCGGTGGGTTGGGTACAAGCTTGGGTACAATGTAAATTTGACACTGAGAAGTGTCTACAGTAAATAACATCCACAGTGTGTAAAGTGCTGTTTATTATTTACTCTTTTTATTTCACTCTTAATTAGTGTTAGACCTACTCGATACAACTGTTTACTTTTGCCTCCTGCAAATGGTATAATTCAGTCAACTTACTCCCTGCAAGAATTATTCCTACCAGACACCTTGTTAGAATCCTTGTAAACAAAATGCACTCTTCAAAATAATAGTGTTTTGAAATTCTTTTCTTTACCATGTCCAGCTAACACTTGAAAACGGGTACAACTTTAAATGATTGCCTGGGGGACAAAAACCAAACACAAATATGTCCATGTTTTAATACAGTTTATTAAAAATAAAAACACTCACCCTCAACCTGTAGTTTATGATTAGGTGTGGGTGTGTGTCCCTGTCCCTTATCACTTGCCATTAAACTGCAGGGTCATTTTAAAAGCTAAAAAAACACCAACATTGTTCGTAAAATACATGGTACATTAAACATTTCTCTTCAAGTGCATTGAAGATAAAGTCCAGCCATATGCAACCTAAAACAAACGTCATCATCGTGCCATTATATTGACTCTAGGGCTGCAGCTAACGATTTTAGTAATCAAGTATTCTACAGATTATTTCATTGTTTAAGAAGTACTTTTGCTTGGCAGCAGCAGCGCCCACCCCCATACTGGGATCAGTTGTGTAAGTTAACTTGTGACTGTGACGATGCAACCCAAACTCATGGCCCAACCAAGTGGAGAACAAACGCATGTGTATACATTTACAGCTGAGGATTGCGGCTTACTTTTGCTAGCCTTCAACTGAACAATCAATCATGATTTCAGTTAAATGCTGAAGTTGCTGTTATGCTACAGGCAACTCGGAACTGGGAAATTTCTGACCTCCAACTAGTAAAAGTACAATGGAATGCCACTTGAAGTCGGATTTCCTACTTGTCAACTCTGAGGAAAAAATATGTATGTATGTACCTCGACTTCACAAGTAGCAGCTGAATGCATTACACAACAATGGCAGCTCCCATGGAAGCATACCATAAACCATAAACTAAAGGGCAAAGTAAAGTATTAAATTAAAACAATACATACTAGTATCAAATAGTAAAACTTGAGTTATTAAAGTTAAAGTTATTCAGTAAATTGTTAAAAAGCCATCCTTTAATTAGCCTAATACCAAGTGCACTGCATGCTGAGGGATCAACTGTGCAAAAACTTGCCAAAGAAACATAAGTTTTTCGCATTCAGCCATGTTTATTGTTGCATTTGGCATCATGCACCACCATGCAACTGAAACGCTTTGGAGAGACAGCTAGCTCAAAAAGTGGCATCGGGAGCTACCAGTGGCATTTCCAGTGGCAGCTTGAGATGCCACAGATTTTTCCTGATATGCCACGGCACCTTTCGCCGTTTATGTGTATTTCCGGTGGCAGGTGGCACTTGCTGCTGTTTTATGTGGTATTTCCGGTGGCAATCTAAAAGTGCCACAGGTTTTCCCTGAGGTGCCACGTCACCTTTCGCCATTGGACCCTGACATGCCACAGATTCACCCAGGCACCTGCCGTTGTTTATGTGGGATTTCTGGTTGCAATCTAACATTACAATGCCACGGCATCTGCCGCTGAATCAATCAATAAATAAACCTGGACTGAGAGAAATATGTTAGCAACAGTAGTTTATTATGCAATATATAATATTGTGCGTTTCTTCATGTAAACAGCAAGAGTCATGTTTAATGTACGGATTGTTTGGTGCAATACAGTTGGTTAACCTAGGTAATTATTGTGTGTGTGCAGAGTTGTTACTGTTAGCACTATATTTTTAATATTAAATTCATATGTAATGTTGTTTTCATAGTAATAGATCTGTTTTGCCTTTCTACCAACAGGTGGCAGTATTTAAATGAATGTCCGGTTTGTGTCTTTGTTAACTGTTTTAAATACAGGTTACTGATACAGATGTATTTATTCTTCATTTCATTTGTTTTTTATTATTAAGGATTTATTTGTAACCTAGTTACCATCTTCATTCACCCACAGCCCAGTGTTAAACCTGCATGCCCTTCTGTTCTAACCTGGTTCTGCTGTCAGCTTCTTAGCAGCTCAGGCAACAAACACATCAGAAATGTCATAATACAGATCATCTGGCCAAAAGAATGATTTACCACTGTGCTATATGTACTGTGTGAACACTGTTTTGGGAGGTGAGTGTATGAGAAATTGACTGAAACATGGAAAGCACAGCTACTCTCACAATTTTGTCATGTCTCACATCTTTCTTCTCCATTTACAAGGTACATCACATTAAAACAGGGTTGTAAAATGAAATGAAGTTATACACTCTGTGTATAATGTACAGCATTTGTCAAAAGCATGCCACATTATGGCAACCATTTCACATCTGAAACATGTACAGAGGTACACAAAAGTTTGTGAACCCTTTAGAATTTTCGGTATTTCTACAGACATATGACCTAAAACACAAGATTTTAACACAAGTCACACAGAGTAGAAGAGGGGAAAAAATATTATCCTTGTGGCAAATGTATGTGAACTTTTGCTTTCAGGATCTCAGAAAAATAGTAGTTGATGCTTGAATACTTGAAGACCACTGCTACCCTGCATAGGAAGGTCATGTCAATGTTTATAAGTCCAACATCAGGAGAACACTGAACAACAATGGTGTGCTTGACAGGGCTGCAAGGAGAAAGCCACTCCTTTCCTAAAGGAACATTCGTGCCTATCTGCAGTTTGCTCAAGATTATGTTTGGCAAAAGGAAAACATTCCAGCATAATAACCTTATTCCATCTGTGAAACATTGTGATGGTGGTAGTATCATGATCTGGGCTTGTTGTGTTGCATGTGGGCCAGGAGGGCTAGCCATTGTTGATTCTGAATTTTAATACCAAATTCTCAATGAAAAGTTCAGGACATCTGAAGTGAATAAGAGAACGTGGGTCATACAGCAAGACAACTACCCTAAGCACACAAGTTGCTCTACCAAAAAAGGGTTAAAGAAGAATAAAGTGAATGTTTTGGAATGGCCAACGTCGATGCATTTCATTAATCGATGAATCATTTCAGCCCTACTGTTGAGCATACAGCGCTAGCTTTCTTTGATTATAATCCTCATAACTGGATTGTTTATATTTTGCAGTGCGAAGATGTTGCTGACACGCCTCACTGTGGTCACTGACTGTCTGGTCCAGTCCTCTTCAACCCAAGTGAAAGGTGGCTGTAGATGGATTTCTGTTTCTCTGGGGATGGTGATGGGGCAGTGGATATGACGCATAGCTTTGGTGTGCGACTTGGTTTCAATTCCCTACTGTGACACGTCCACTGATGGGCCCCATAGCATTTATTGCTATTGTAAGTAGCTTTGGATAAAAACGTCAGCCAAATGGGTAAATTTAAGTCATGTACAAACTTCTGAACTGTCTGTATATATGCTCAGTATGTTTACTGCAAGATTACAGTGAGGATTTTCAAAACAAAGGTTTTTGCTCGGTGTTAATTTTTATATTGTTCCATTACCTCGTCTACCTGACTTAACAATTTGCATAGTGTGGGACTTCTTACTTTAAACAATCTTTACTTGTTTATGATTCCATAAAAGTAGAATTTCTTATTTATTTTAATTTATTGGTCATTTTTTTCTTACTCAGCATTCAAAGCTCCCTTTTTATATTATTTAAGTAAAAGTGATGCTGATGGAATAAAATTATGCATGGTCGCTTTTTACACAAAACACAGTAAACTAAGTAGTAAAAAGAAATTGTTTAGCTCAAAGGACTTTGTTCAAGAGATTCAAGTTATTATCACTTAACGCCAAAAAATCTCATGAAGAATCTGGAATGTTCAACTTTATTGCAAAAAATAATGAAAACGAATTGATTATCAAAATTGTTGCTGGATAATTATCTGATCAAGCAGTCAATTACTTCTACATTTATTCAGCTTTATGCAAGATGTGCCTTATTTTGTGTCTGTTAAATGTAGAAATGACAGTTTAAAGTTTTGATACTGATTGTTTAATAAAGAGAACTTGAATTGTAATAATGGAGTTGTATTCATATTTTTGAGGACTACTATCTGAAAATGGGCATTTTGTAAATTTTAAGTTGACTAGTAGTAACTCTGAGTGAGTTTCCATTACTATTTGAGTCTAGCACAATTTTTTTGAGTAGATTTCCCTCAGACTATAAGTTGTGCATAATTACATTTGAGTATTCCATATTTATATATTTCTACATTTATTTATGCCAACTATGTTTGTCTACGTGTAGCACCTCATCACCAAAACAAATTCCTCGTATGTGTGTAAATCTACTTGGCAATGAAGCTCCTTCTGATTCTAATAACGACTTAGTGGAATTTAATTTTAATAAACACCAGTGAATAAATGTTATTTTAAAGTGTAAGTATTAGATTTAAGTTAAGGTTTACTAAAACATTATTACCGCTACTAAAAAAGTTTGAGGTAATCAGTTTCCACAAATTTGGAGTATTCTCAACTTATTTGGGTGTGTGTGTCAGACACATACTGAAATTAAATGAAAACCGTATAAATACAACTAAATGTTTTCTTGGGGTAGGTTGTAACATTTTCATTGTTGTTGTAACTAACCCAGACTCGTAGCCATTAACTAGCTCACCATTCAGCTTACAGCTTACTTTGATGAAAGATATCTACATAATAAACATGATTTAAGTTCAAAGAGTTTAACTACAAAGCAGGCAAGGCTATAAACAAAATAAATTAAGTAAAAAAAATACTTTCTTACCTCAGTTTATTTTTTTACCTTCTAAAATTGGCTGTGCTACTTTTTACATGTGGAATAAGAACTAAACTGAGCATGTGCAGAGTGAAAAAGGTGATTGCTAGGCCCATTTGTTCCTGATTGGAGATTTTGGACGTGTTAAACTGACCCATGTTATAACCATCCCCGGTCACCCCTACATCATTCATCATTTTGATCAGTGGACCATCCAGGGTGTGGCGGCTCTTCAGACGAGGTCGCTCTCCTCCTGCCTGTTTTGTTTAGCGGGCTCAGCCCGTTGCTAGGAACGCTACAGTGGTTGCTAGGCTAAGGACCCGGCTTACGTGTTGTCCACGGACACGCCTGTTTTGACTTTTGTATTACAATGTGAAGAAGTGTTTAAAGTGCTCGTTGTTAAAAAAAAAATAAGCTACTAATAGACCACCTATAAAAATACTGACTGTATGTGTGCAAAAAGCCAAACTTCTCTATGTCTTTTGTTACTTTTGTGAAACGGCAGTTAGACTTCTAGCGTGTAACGTTAGCGTTGTTGTTGCCACCCAAAAAGTATTGTTACCCAACTGTAAGTTGTACCGCTTTAAGTTAGCGTTTATTCAAGGCTATTGCTCCTAACTTGGGACTTGTAGAGTTACAAGTTTTGAATCCAAGTGTGTATACTGTATTTGCACACAAGGAATGAAACGACTTCGTGTTTTCTGACCAAATTGACAACTTAGCGGTGTTCACTTTCCGTTCGTTGTAACGTCAAGTTAGCCTGCTGCCATTCGCCGTTAACATGAATTTGTATCACGTTTTGGAGCTGGTGGGAGAGGGCTCGTTTGGTCGAGTTTACAAGGGAAGGAGAAGATTTACAGGGCAAGTAAGTAGCTTTTGTTGGAATGATTTGATAACAGTTTGAATTGTTTGTTTAGCCACACCGTTGCACCTTCTGTGGGTCTGTTTCCATGAGGTGGTGGCTCTTAAATTCATGCCAAAGGTGGGTCGATCTGAAAAGGAGCTGCGAAGTCTCAAGAGGGAAATTGAGATTATGAGGGGTCTTCAACATCCAAACATTGTCCAACTCTTTGACAGCTTTGAGACTGAAACTGAGGTATGTTTACTATAATCTTCTTTAAACACGGAAAACTAATTTTAGTAGTCTACATAAACATTTAGTTAACTTAGATTATTTGATCTACCTCACTGATTATCTGAGTTCCCATGACCATAATCCCTTATATGTTTGTAACAGGTTGTGGTTGTAACTGAGTATGCAGAGGGTCAGTTGTTCCAGATTCTTGAAGATGATGGGAATCTACCAGAGAGCCAGGTATTCATTTCCAGTGTACAGAGTTGTGCCAGACATTAGACTCATCAGAGTTTTACATGATCAACATTTGCTCACTCTTCCTTTCCTCCAAGGTCCGTGAGATTGCCTGCCAGCTGGTCTCAGCTCTGTATTATTTACACTCTCATCGCATTCTTCATAGAGACATGAAACCTCAAAATATACTGTTGGGGAAGAGTGGGGTGGTGAAACTGTGTGACTTTGGGTAGGTAGATGTTGATTATTTTAAAGAAAAAGTAGCTGTATTCATCATTTCCAAAAAGATAAACCATATGTGATGCAATCTCGCTGTAGGTTTGCAAGGGCCATGAGCGTTTCCACCTTGGTGCTGACTTCTATTAAGGGAACACCTCTGTACATGTCTCCTGAGCTGGTGGAGGAGAAGCCATATGACCACACTGCTGATCTCTGGTCTCTGGGCTGCATCCTTTATGAACTCCACACGGGGGCGCCTCCATTCTACACTAACTCCATCTTCCACCTGGTGCAGCTTATAGTGAGAGACCCAGTCAAATGGCCGGACTCTATGAGCACCAGCTGCACGGTACAGTACACCTACGTCGTGCTGTATCATGTCTGGGTCAAAACCAACATCTGCACTGAACAGTGAAAACAGACAAAGCAAATGTCTTTAATAATTTGGAGATTTGCCGTTCTTTCTTGCCAGTCTTGGTGAGTGGTGTGAAATTCTGATACAAATCCCTTGATCACATTTAGATCCTTTTGAAGGTCTTAAAAAGGTATAATGTGTAACTGTCAGTTACAGAAGATTAACTGCACTTCAGTCCATACTGAGGACATGTCGCTGCTGTCATCCGTGATAGCTACAGACGTGCTTAAGGGGGCAATGGAGACAAGACATAATGTTTTTGATGTATGACAAACAGAATATATTGCCTTAATCACAGTGCTTATCTGTTATTTCCCTTACAGAGTTTGCTGAAAGGTTTGTTGACTAAAGAACCTCAGAAGCGGTTGTCATGGCCAGACCTCCTACACCATCCCTTTGTTGCTGATGGTGTGCTAGGTGATACTTAAAACAATTAATTTTAAGGGAAAATGTCCAAATAGGCATGACGCTGGTTTGTTTTTCAGATTATTCTGATGTCTGATTTGAGATTTGATTGTTTCCCATATTGATGTGTTGGCACAGTGCTGTCAGACACAGGTGTTTTCAGCCCTCTGACTGTCACGCCCAGCCCAGACATACTGGCACTGAAACTTCAGCAAGTGGCGGCAAAGACCCTACCGACTGGACAGAGCAGGTTATTGCGAAAGGCCAGGGAACAGAAGGACAACAGTCACAGAGGGAAACCGGTAGGTGGTGGCAGTGTGAAAGTGAGTCACAAATTGATTTTTCAGTCTTATACAAGTCATGTGGAAAGTCATGGAGGAGCTTTAAGCTGTTCTCTGTACATTAACAGAAAAATAAGGATGGAGTGGCAAATGAAAGGACCAACTCTGCGATGGTCGCAGCATCCCCTAGAGCCAATCCCCCCGCTAGTGATGTCTCTGTTACCTCAGGCCACGCGGTCATGACTGGTGCCAATCAAAGCCTTAACCCAAAGAATCAAACCTGCCAGAGATCAAAACACAGGTGTATATGGGAGTTCAGAATAAAGATACGATATACCAAAACAGACTGAGGTGTGTGTTCATCGTTATGGGCGTTTCCTCTGCAGGGGTCAGATCAGCAAGGACTATGAACAAGAGTTCCCCTCTGTAGAGGTTGGGCCACGACTAGTGCGGGGATGCAGTGAGGACAGTCAGGTCATACTGCACAGGCAGGTCAGTGTCAGCTGCTTTTTTCCAGCTTTAGAAGACATTGTCTATTTAGAAAATGTGTCTTCTTTTTTTTTTCTTCCAGTAGCCCTGAAGAAACTGTGTCCTATGAATCATGTCTTGTTCTTTCAGGGTCCTGACAGTGAGGACTACTGGGAGAAACTGGCCCAAGAATCAGATCCAAGCAGGCAACAGAAAGAACTATTAAACTACAGTGCCATCATACCTCAACTTAAATCCAAGATGTTGGAATTTAAAGCTCAGGTAATTAAGAAAAATTTAAACTGAGCATAAATTGATTCTCTTGGAACAATTTTGCATTTTGTCTCCTTTTTTTGTTGTTTTCTTGGTCAGCTAACAGGTGGCGTTAAAGAAGTGTGGCAGATTCACCAACCACTGAAGGTCTTACACAACCTGATTCTGACCTCTGACCTCGAGAAGTTGTACCACATTGGCCGTGAACTTGGACTACCCCATGTCCTCTTTGACATAGTCCAAGATACTGTAGAAAACTCAAATTCCATCAAGGTTATTGCTGTGAAACATGATCAACAATTCATTATTCCTGCAGTATTAGTATAGTATTACTGACATTTTTTACTTCAAAATTTTCCTGCTCAGCCACTGTGGAGCGTGCCAGCACTTGGAGAAATTATTGTTGTGCTCATGATCTACTGGGAGAAACACTATGACTGGGTGGAAGAGGCGCATAGGTATAATTATTCCTTTTCTTCATTGAAGCTGAATTTAGTTTGTAAACACTGAGTGACTATCATACGTCTCAGTCATTCACCTGTTGCAGCTCATCATCTATTCACTTACTGTAGACTGGAAGAGTTCACCAGGCCCTTCATCACAATTCTCAGTCAACCAAACCTCATTCCTTTGGCAGTAAGTACTCATTGAAGTTAGTATGTATACACAGTAAATAGTGACTCTGGTAATTACTTGTGGTTTTACAGGTAGCTTGCCAGTTGTTTGACAAAGCTTATTCTTGATCTCTTCTTTAGCCTCTGGCTGCCTCTGCTTTGTCCCTGTTAACACAACACAATGTTGATGTGGAAGTTGATATGGACAATCTAACTGCTTTGCTGAAAATCCTGCTTCTGGACTCATATCAGGTACTGAATATGTGTAATTTGTATATTTGGCAATCATCTGATCATTGTCATGCAAGTTTAAAGTGATCCGCCAGTGTCACAGGTGTTACACTCTTCTCTGCCTTGTCAGCCCAAAGTTTGTCTTCCTTCTGGCTGGGGACTCTGCGATGGCCTCCTGTCTTTACTCCTTCACACACTCTCTGAGGTCAGAAAATAACTACTGTGTGATTAAAAAAGTGTTTTTGACTGCATGGAGAAAAAAAATTGTCTTTTTTTCCTCTTAACAGCATGAAAATGACCCTGGATCTTCATGTTTAGATCCAGTAATGTTTTTGGATCTGTGGAAAAGAATTGGCACTTCGCTACTAAGGAAAACACCAGACACAGACTTCTGTTCAGCAAATGGTGTGTGTATGTGTGTATATATGTGTGTGTATATGTATATATATTATATTTTATTTTATTAGTGTCTGTGTCCTATGCAGTCTGCCATATATAAAAAGACTGTTAGTGTATTTTACATATCTTTTCATTTTATTTGTTCATCAGGGCTGTATTCTTTCCTGTCTACCGCGCTGTTTCTCTTCACCAAGGATCCTTACTCGTGCATTCCGCTGTTTTCTGAGTGCGAATCAAAATGTGTATACACTCTTGGCCAGATGCTGGGCACTGACTGGTGGGTGTTCGGATTTCCTAATTAACACACTGTTTCATAAGTACCACCAATCTTAAAGCAGTACTGCTACTACGCCTAGAGCTAACAATAACATCTTTTATACCCAGCAGTCTTGATTTGTTTGCTGAAGGCAATCCTGGGAGACTTGAGGTGGATCTGAGTTGCGACAGCCTGTCTGTGTTGAGCTGCCACTTGTTGTGCTTTCCATTTGCCCTGGACCTGCCTTCACACACCATGTCCACCATTATCCAGTTGTATGACGGTTGTGGTATTGTTCCAAGCCTCCTGCAGGTTAGGGCCTTCCCATTCTCCGATAAATACCTCGCTGACAAACATAATTCTCTGATGCAACACAGGATAACTCTTGCAATAGGCTCACATCAGGCACACACTACTGTACATCTTAATGTCTCTGTGTTTTGTGAGAGCGTTGTGTTGTTTGTTGTCAGGTGTTTGATCTGTGATGAGTTGTCTGGATGATTTTGTTTTTTCGTGCTTTGGCAGGTAATTCAAACCCTTCCTCCTTCGCTACTGGAGCTGCCTCTCTCCCTGCTGAGCCGTTTGCTCCTGTGTGACCCTGAGCGCTCTGTTGCCTGCCTCAGAAAAGCTACCTGTGGTTTTTTTGCGCCACCCAGGAACAGCCAACTCTTTGCCTCCAAACACCAGACTCCACTAACCAGAACTGCCAGCTCTCTGCTCTCTGACTTGCTGCAGTTGGATGTGCTTTGGGACTCTGCCGTGGAGCTCCTAACTCTGTTGTCCCAAGTAGCCCGCTGTTCCCCTCGACCTGCCTGCCTTCAGCTTCACCTGGAAGCCTCGGTGCTGCACCAAGCGCTGGCTCACTCTCATGACCAGGTCAGGGCTGCTACATGCAGACTTTTGGGACATTTGGATCCATTCAGGCCTACTACACTGCGCACCCTGCAACCTGACATTTTCAGGAGCATGATAGACTGTCTTCACGATTCCTGCATGCCTGTCCGGCGGATGGCTTGCAAGGCAGTTGGGAACTGGTTGGGATACATTGCAGAAGGGGCAGGGTTTAAAATAGATGGGTCCAATGGAAAGGGCAGTGACACTACAAAGTGGGGCAGAGAGAAGGAACTGAATAAACACAAGAGTTCACACAGTGAGGGTGCAGGAGATTTGGCTATTATAGTAGAACAGGGAGTGGACTATGAGGAGGGGTGCAAGTGGGTAGAGGAAGCCAGCAGGACAGCGGCCATGCTGGCGCCTCTGATCGCTGACCCTGATGCCCTCACACGTCGTCACTGTTGTGCAGCCATGGGAAACCTGGTAAACGTTGATGGCGCTGTATCCTTGTTGTTGGAGGAGGATGTGTCCAGCTTACTTCTGAGAGCTGCATGCACAGACTCCCATAATGCAGTGAGACAAGCTGCCATAGCAACCCTGCGCCTGTACAGCGAGCGGGACGCAATACGTCAGGTAATGAGAAGAGCAGGTTACAGGAGGGCAGATGTCACCACAATTTTTCCTTTACTGTTTTCAGAATTCGAATATAAGGACCTTTTTGTAATTGTTACATGTTGTAATATATGAGCAACAATATATTTACTACTTTTATAGAAGAAAACAATTCACACTATTTTCTTTTAATACCTTTAAGACTTAATCAGTAGTTGCCTTGAGCTCCTTTATAGAAATCTGTGTACTGCATAGTTCATTTCATATCGTTTTATGGGTTAGTCAAATATTTTGTCATACCTCTGTCATACCTATGTGTTGGCACTTTAAACACTGTATAAAACTAGTTTCAAGTTTGTTACTTTCTATTTATTTGAAGGTCCTGATATCCTTTGATGCCGGTAAGAAACTTCGTCAGGCTTCACAGCTTGCCCCTCCACAATGTGACTATCATCAGCTCATTGGACAGCTGCAAGTGAGTCCAGTTCAGTAGAAATGGTAACAGGTTTGAATGCCACACTTGAATAGTCCTTGTCCTTCCTTACATTACAATAAGAATTCCCCCTGTGGTAAGCAATGTGGTAGAGGACTCAATAAGTATAATAATCCTATCCCGTTTCATATTGTTTCTGAAGTGAAGCTAATGTATCAAATAAAAATGGTGCAAATAAAAAGTGACTAATGAAGATCTTTGTTGGCACCACTCAAACTGTGGTTACATGAGTTGAAATAAAACTGTTACTGTTGATGTTGATCTGCTGTTTCATTTCATGACACAAGTTATCCAGACTTAATGAGAAGAAGCAAGGCAACTGTAATCGAAATGCGCAGAAATAACGCAGTTTGTTTTTAATCCGTGAAGAGACTCCTTATAGGCTACTTTTCCCACTCCCCAACAATCACGGATACGGTAGTCGCTATGAGGAACTATAGGAGGAATTTAGCTTTTGCCTTTTAAATGGTGCTATAATGTAACAGCAGTGCGGGTTTAAGTTTTTGTACATTTCCGTTGTGTGTTTAGGTGTGGCGCACGTCAACGATTTTTGATTATCTGAATGGACCATGTAGAAAGATAAACGGCATCATATGCTGAGCCGATTTTATTTTCTACACCTTTTGAAGCAAATTTGAGTTTTTTTTATTTCTGACCATATAAAGAAAATTGATTTGATTTATTGAACTGTCGGGGCATTGCAAACAACAGACTGGCATTTTTTTCGGTGTGTTGGACGTTTAATTAATTGTTTGTTCCTATTTAAATTGTTCTCTTTGCAGCGTAACATTGACTAAATAATAATAATAGTAATAAAATAAAAGTTTTCATTTCCCCTCATTCGGATCAGAAAGGAGCGCTTGTCGGCGTCCATCAGGCCCCGGATGTTTGAACTTTGCTTTGTCAAAAACGAGTTTTATTACATTCAAAAAGGCAGGACTTGTTTTCCAGCTCAATTAGACAGCAGCCTGTAATTTGTAATTATAAGGCTTTAACAGTCGGTGCAAGCAAAAATAATTCCCATGCAATTCACCAAGTCGAACAGAAAACCTTTGAAAAAAAACACCACGGACAGAGTTGATGACACACTTTATTGTTGAAAGGAAAAAAGTTGACGTATCACAAAGAAATATGCATATGGTAAAATTAACTTGAAATTACAAAGCGTTAGAATGTGCTGTCATTACACATTTTTGGTTTTTAACATCGAAGTTGATAGTACACCGCAGGGCAGTCGAACAATGTGACAAAGTTCTTGCCTAAAACTAAATAAACCACTAAATGTCAGCGCTCATATCCAAGATTGTCTTAAAATAAATATGCATAGAAAAAAAAATCTACCTCGGCATTGTTTAGCAGTAACAATAGTGGTTAATCGCTTTGCAACTAATGAACTGGAAAATTATTTAGACCTTATCCTCTTACACCAAAGCTAAGGCTGCTAAAGCCTTAACAGATAATCTAATGGGATTTCTTCGGTAAATTTTCTACAAAGAAAAGGCTAACACACTCCACTCCCTGAACATACAAAAGTTCTTACAAATTAGTGCAGATCAGCCAGAGGCCTATAAAACTTATTGCCATAACAAGCAGTTTAGAGAAAAAAATCCCCGTTCTGAAATACTACATTTTCTATTCCAAGAGAGAGATACGTTTATGGAAAAACATGCAGAGGGAGGCTGCTAAATCTCCACTAGCTACAATATTTGTACATAAGGAAACCCTTTTTTACATCAGAAAAACCTGTATGTCAACAGCAGGGAAATCTTCACTTCATTTTACCTGCCATGAATCATCCACTGACATTAAAAACTGGAGGACAAATTGCATATCCTGAGCTGCAAAATAGATTGTATAATTTGCAATATGCAAGAGAAGAAAAGTTTACAGATTGCCACAAACAATACAATGTCACTTTCCACCATCAAAACAATATAAATGATAAATTAGTTCTCTTTAGGTCACAGAATCTATGATTTGCAATCACTGCTGCTGCCAAAAAAAACCAAACTGTTTTATTACATTAAAAGTAAAGCAAACATCGGGAAAATAAAACAAAGGTAAAGAGAATGTAATGTTTTTAACAAAGCAGGGTAAAATGTAGATGTTTGACCTTCAGCAAAAAGAAAAGGGAAAAAAATATTCTCAAAACATACAAATGCCAATAACCAATTAGTGCTGCACTAAACCTGAAGTCAATCAAATAGTTTGTCAAAACATTTTTCTTAACCATATTAAAATGATTAAAATGGTTATTTTTTTCTAAAGTTGATTGTTTCTAAAATCTTTGTATGTTAGCGGTTCTTTCCGCATTCGTAAAAGCCAATAATCTTCAACCGCCATTATAATAATAATAATAATAATAATAATAATAAAAATATTATTACTACATAATATTTTAAAATATTCATAGCAATTAAAATATAATTTGCTGTTCAAAGGAGGGTAGACTCTAGAAAAGTATTTGGTTTGAAAGATGTGCTTAAAATAATGATGCTGTTTTACATGTTGACACCAACAACAATTTATTTCAAATAAAATTTGAAATAGAAAAAACATTAAGTACTATTGCTGACATCAGTTCCTATGTAAGGCTCTTAAAATGTTTAACCTGCATAATGAATAAACATTACCTCTTCAGAAATGACCCTATTTCAGTTAGTAGACTAACGCATTGTGAGATCTGTTAAAAATGATTGTCATTTAAAGCATTGCAATGCCACAGTGCAGGCTCAAGTGATAGAAAGCAATGGAAGCATTGGATAAAGTGTTGATTTAAAATGTAAAAAATACTTCACATTAGCAATGCATGCATTTACCCGCCCGCCATGAAAAAAAAAACAAATACATTTTCCCTGTTGCGCCCTCTTTTAATGTACTTGTAGGAGCTTGGTGTTACGCTGTTGTGCCCTGCTTGTGCCTTTGGCTACGGGCCTTGTAAACTTCAATCAGCAGGTCTTTGACATACTGGATTTCACGTTCTACCGACTCTGCCTTGTCTCGGAGCTCCCGGTTCCTCCCTTCAAGGCAATGCAACTGTTCCTCCAAAGAATCTAGCTCCGCCCTTTTTCGCTGGCGATACCTGCATTAAGCAAAACAAAGATTAAATTAAGCTCTGTACCTGTGAAATCATGTCAAAAGTTATATTTCATCAAGCAGAAACTAAAACCTACCTGTGAGCGGCAGTTTTGTTCTGATCTCTCTTCTTCTGTTTGCGCTCACCCCCTTCAGCTGGAATGACGTCCGCTTCATATTTCACAGCACAGTGGTCTTCCTTCAGCCTGCACGCTTGTCTGTGCCCTGAAGACTCCAAGTTCAGACTCTCCCTAGCCATTACAAGACACTCTGGGCCCTGATCCTCCAGGAAATTACAGTGTAAATCATGCTGCGCTATCTGTAGACTCTCTGATTTCACCTGTTCGTTGATGTTGCCTAAGAAGCTATGATAGGCCTCACACTGTGCTGGTGCCGGGAGATAACAACCCTCGTTGCCCTCTGTTTTCCAAGAAACGCTGGCTTTTGTCACCTCCACACTAGCTTTGATACTATTCAGCACCTCGTTGTTACCAGTGCCTCCGCTGACCTCCCTCATGCTGTACATCAGCAGATCCTCTTTCTTATGTGGGACATCAAGTGATCCACCAAAGCCAAATCCACCACCAACAACCTTCGCACCACCTATGACATCTTGACTGAAACAGCAATTTTTCTCTTCTTTTGGTAGAGCGGCACATCTTCTGACCTCAACTGCACTACTCAGACAGTAGCTTTTCCCTACCAGCTGCTGGTCCTCTTCACAGCCGTAGTTACCTGTAAGGGTCACGGCTGAGTTACCTGAGTTACTTCCTTTGGAACTCAACAAACTGTTATCATAGCCTTCACTGAACCTAACACCATCAGGAACTCTTTTCCTACCACACCCACTGGGGCGACTGCAGCTGTACGGGGCGTGTCTTGGAATTTTGGATCGCCCAATGGGCCCGCCACAGATACTCAGCAGGTCCAGTTCTCCGGTTGCCAGGGTAACAAGAAGTGGGCTGGATTCCGATTGGTTGGATGAAGAGTATGATGCATATGGCAGCTGACTGAACGACTGAGGACCTGCCGGCAGTGGACCCCTGTCGCATTTTCCCAGCCTCGGCCCTTTCTCTGGCAGTGGTTCAGACAGGAAGTAGTCCTCTAGTTGGGCAAGTTCCTCTTGCAGCAGAGAGGTCATGACCTCCAAGTCAGAGGGCACCTGGATATCATTCTGAAGGGGTGAAGGTGGAAGGGAGGCATTGGTGGAGGAGGGAGGGGAAGGAGGGTTTGGGAGGTACGAGGAGAAATCCACTTCTTCCGTCATCCAGTCAGTGAGACCATTACCTATTAAGGAGAGAAAATAAATTGTTCATCATGCAGTCGTTACAAGCTGTCTGGAGGAGGAAAATAATACAGCTAAGTTATAACGTTCATGCAAACGTTATAAAAATATCAATATCAAAAATGTCATCCAACGCTGCACGTAGCAGTTTCCTAAAAGCACAATCTGATCGACAGTAGTAAATGCAAAGCAAGATTTGTTCAAAATATAGTTGCAGCATGTGAAGATATTAGACGTAGCTAGTTTATTACTTACTGTTCAAGAAGGACGAATGTGCTGCAGTGCCGAGCCCACCTGAAATGGGGAAAAATATAAAAAAGCATACTCGCTGCAACTCACCAATTAAGTGCTGACTCTCCTCTGACACCTCCCCCCTGCACCCCTGTGATTGGCTGGGGTTAGCCTGTGGGTGAGAGAGAGCGAGGGGGTCTGCCGGGCAGACACGAAGTGTCTTCCAAACAGGAGCTGATGTTGCCATCATTTTGTCTATTGGTGCTTTGATTCAGTCCAAGTCCAAGCATATGCTGAGAGCAAGCAGGGTCTGACAGATGGGCCACAGAGAGCGGGGCTGGGTGAGCATAATGAAACCTAGAGGGTAAAAAGAAAGAGGGTTCAGAAATGTGCTGTTACAAAGATACAACTTATTCAGATGAAATCAGAAATATCACACTTGCTGCCCTCAGCAAGTTTCTCATCATGACACAATGATGAGCTACAATCAAGAAATCACCTACAAATCAATCATGTAAGAATCATGGGGTATTACCTCTCCTAAGCATGCACCTTTAAAAACACATATAATATAGTTCAATTATTTAAAAACTGAATTGAAAATAAGCAATTCCAATGACAAACTATTCCAAAATTGTCACGGTCAGTGATACAGAAGTGAGAGCTCTGTCCTTTGGGTTTTGACCTGCCTCAAAGCAAAATGCACTTGACGTCCTCAAAACACGTGGGACCTACTGTAGTGACGCTGTCAACAGCACAACTGTTGTCAAGAAGCACTCTCTGAGTGAGAGACACCCTGATCTTTAAATTGGATTAATACAGATCAGCTGCTTATGATAAATTAATTAAATTAATCACCTCTGTGTGATCACTTAAGCAGTTTAGGTGACAAAAATGTGGTATCAAATAAACCTGGCATAACATACAACTGAATGTGACATAAATGTGATACTGTAGTACCTGCAGTTTACAGAGCATACATTTAAATGAAAGTTACCATAGCAGTTCACAACTAGCCCATCACAACCTGCCAAGCACCTTATCAAAGCAACCAAAAACAGCCTAAACTCAGGAAGGAAAGTCAAGAAGCATAAAATATTACATAAATTGTCTAAACGAAGATATTAAAATAGAATAAAAAGTTTAAAGAGACACCTGCCAAATAACGGACCATTCCGCAGCAGCAACAACTTGTGACACACAAGCAGATACAACTACTGTACCAACACAATAACAAACTTGACACAGCTGTATGGACAGCGGCAACAGACAGTTTCACTTACTCCATTATTGCAGAGAAAACTGAAGAGCACTTGGGGGTGCGTTGCTAAAGCAAAGCACGTCTTCTTTTCGGGTCTGACTACTTCACGAGTTTAAAGAGCCATGTTTTAGCTCGGAATATCCGGGGCAGCGTAACAAAAGGACGAGTTGTTGCTTTGTTGTGGACGACCTGTAAACTGAGGCGCTGCTTAATTGTGAGAAAGCACCACTTCATTCACACCTAGCAACCAACTGCGTCACCGGGACAAACCGTGCTGCTGAGCGTAGATCCCTCCGCGTCTCACCGAAGGACGTCCCACAAACTCACTGCTGGGCTCCGCTGTACAAGATAGTTACTCGTTCCTTGCTTGTGTCAAAAGTAATAGGCTACACCCAATGTAGTACCTGATTGATGACTAGCGTTAATTGTAATTTCTTGTTACTTTTTATTTCGAATTCCAAAACGTTGTGGCGTGAGTAAAAAGGAAATTAGTTACACAAACTGTGCAATAACTGTGACTTTATTGACGTTAACTTTTCATGTATAAAAAGAGCTGGTTGTTCATTTTAACCCTTGCCTAATTGTTTAATCTGAAGGAAAATAGCCTTTAGTCAAGAGGACAAAATACTCATTTAGGCTCAATAATTAAATTTGAGCTGGGGAATTTCGAAGCTGAGGGGAAATAAGTGGTTCCTACAAGTTTTACTGTTATTTCAGTAGTAATGCAAGTAATCACATAAAGTAACGCGTTACAGATTGTCATTGTCTTTTCTGTAGAGAATGATTCAGCTGATGATTGAGCTCGACTGCGCCTTGAATGACGGTCCTCAGCCTGCTGATTGAGGTGAACACAGCTCTCAAATAACACACCAGTACAGTTCAGAGACTGCATGTACCCCACAATGTGGCGTGGTATTGTTTTGGAGGGGGACTATTTGATTCACAACGCACTTTGTTGTTCAGTATAGGTCTGTTGCATCTCCGTTGCATCAGTGATCTACGCTTAGAGCGATTGGCTGCGTGTGCTCAGACTGCCGTCCTGTCATTGGCTGGAATCGGCTGCATGTGAAATTTGATTGGTCGATTGTAGGCAAGGCAAAGCATCACAGTGTTGTTATCCCCCCCCCCCCCCCCCCCCAGCACATTTAGCAGAAAATATGATGTATATTTTATACCGGTATTCAGCCTTACAGTACAGGGATATGACTTTTTGGTCCATATCGCCCAGCCCTAAGGTCGGGCACTGTTTAATGCAGGCTTTTTGTTCGGCGGCAGTTGGGATGAAAAACAGCTAAGTCAACATCAATGTCAAGAAAGCGGGCTCAAGGTTATCCTTTTCTCAATTAAGCACACGGGGGTTCCGTCTTCTTCTGCAGGCAGGGAGTATGTTGTGTGGTGAACAACAATCTCTTCTTAGGATCCACAGTAAATGTGTTTTCACACAAAAATAAAAGAAAGAGGTAAAGAAGAACAGAGTGATCTTATCTGGTGAGTTAGTTCTATCTCACACAGGCTCCGCCCTCTACTGGACTCTATGGGTACTACCTCTCCTCCTATCACACGCACGTACTCAGCCACTGAAATTTTGCATACTGTAAGTAGCCAACCAATTGGACGTCGCTACTGTACGTGCGTACCGTATAAATAGCGTTGTCCTCACTGCTCAGCATCCTTTTTTCTTCAGACAGATGGCGAACCGCCCACTGACCTTCACCTCCACGGATGGTTTCGCCGCTCCTTGAAGCTCGCCTTTGCCCGTCATGCCCCGGTCTGATCGCCGGGGTAGACACTCATCACTTCTGCTTTGCATGCCTCGGCAGGGACCACGGCAGAGATGGCATCCGCCAACCGCTGCCGTGTGTTGACTGCCGAGCCATTCCTCTCATCCGGCGACAGCAGCACTGGGAGTATTTCCGGCAGTGTGAGCTCTCCTTCATCTGCGAGGAGAGTGAGGAAGACGCCGGCCCGGATCCCCTCCCTGTTGAGGGGGATGCTCTGGCCCCCGATCTACCTCCTCAGTCGGCTTCACGCTACCTGCCGTCCCTGCCGCCGCCGCCAACTGGGCGCGCAGCTGGCCGCAGCGGCCAACAATCTGGGTGTGCTGGACGTGTCCCCGATCGCCCCCCCCCCTCCTCATCGGACCAGGTGGATTTCCTTCCCCGAGCCATCGGTCAGATGAACAACCTGGTCCAGGGTGTGGCCACCGCTGCTGGGCGCGTGATGTCTCTGGCCACAGTAGGTTCTCCCCACGTGTGGTTGGGACTTACCGCTCTCCATGGGAAGGACCGGGAGGAGCTGTTGGGTGCCCCCATCTCATCTGACGGCCTCATTGGCTCCATATCCTCCGCTACTCAGCGCTGCAGAAGGCTGGAGGAGGAGAAGGTGCAGCTCAGTCGCCTCCTGCCGCTGGCTCACGGCAAGGGCGGCGAGCCTCGCCGTCGTAATGCCACTCTCAGACAACGTGCTCGCCGCCAAGACAGATCACTGCTGTCTTCATCACCGGCTACTCAGGGCGGATCCACGGATGCACCGTGCCCTCCCCGAGACACCAGGCCGCCCAGGGATCCCACACAGGCGAGGGGATCTACATCGAGGCCAGAGGAGCAGCCTAGACCCCCCCAGGAGCCTACCTGTGGCTGGGGGAAGAAGCGGCCGCTGAAATGACTGGCTGAGGAGGGAGAGCAGCCGGCCGATGTTGCCGAGCCCCTCCCCTCCGTCACATGTCCAAGCCACTGTGTTTTTACCTTGTGTGCTGCTTGTGACAAGGGTGTGAATGTACCAAATGTTTTGATTAAAAAAACCTACATTCCTCAAAGAGCTAATTCCTTCCCAGCAAAGTGTTGTGCTGAACACGCCACTTCAACACGGCGCGTTCACCGACGCTAAGCTAACGGCTTGCCCCGTGGCCCACACCGCTCTCCCGGCTAAGGCCAAATGAGACGGTGGTGCGGCCCGGGCATCCACAGTGCTCGCTACACCGCCTGAGCTGCGACACACTCTGCTTCCGCGGCATGACGGCCGAGAAACGAGCCGCTCTTGCCGTAGAAGCGGCACAATGATGCTATCTGATCCTAGCCTGTATTCCCAGCGCGCTTACGTGAACCTGCTCGGGGACGCTGCTAGCTCACCGGCAGTGTTTTCGTGCCACACTGACATACACGCTACGCTGCCGACAACTGCTCCAACGAGAGGTCGCAGCGCATCATGGAGTAACCGTGGTAGCAGCAGCCTAGCCCGCTATTGCCGGAGAGATGCTGCCACGTCTCTCCCGTCATAGCGAGGCAGAGAAGATCGCTCGTTGCCTCTGCGAGTGGCTCGCTGTGCCGTTTGGCCACAGAGGGGACACTATCTCTCCCACCGTGGCCAACAGCTGTGGAGAGGAGAGCTCCCCGGCTCGTCACTGCTCCTCATGACAGTTCTGCTGATAGTGAACGCGTCACCGTAGACACTACGACAACACTGTCGCAGGCAATGACGTCAACGGAGCGACCGGCCGTGATGCGTTCAGGACACCACAGTCCGCTCGTTTTTTTCAGGACTTTGGCCGTGGTGCGTTCAAGGTCAAAACGGCCGGTTTGGCCCTTTCGATTGCGGCCCCCCTTGGGCCAAACTCCCATTTATGGAGGGTTTGGTGGCAGTGAGTCTTCTAGTTCTTTGTGTAGAGGACTCAGTTGGCTGATGCTCTGATCCTGTCTCTGCTGTGGTTATGTGTTGCTCCAGGTATGTTAAAATGATCCAATCAGTCATTTGAGTTAGCTTTTCTGTGCTGCTCTTTGCTTTTGTTTTAGCCTCCCCCACCTGTTAATCCAATTCTGTATGTTAGTGCTCCTTGTTTAGTTTAGTTTGTTTTGCTGGTTATTCTTTTGACCAAATGGGTTGTCATTTGGTTTTTTTAGTGAAGCAGACTGCCATTTTGTTGGTTGGTTAGGTCCACGCTGAGATCCCCACTCTGTGAGAAAAAGCATTGGGACCCATTTCTGGATTGCACCTTTGTTTTGCTGTGAGAATTGATGTGTTGCACTAGAGGTGAGTTAAATGTAGCACCCTTGGGAACTCCTCAGTGTAGTCTCTCCACAATTGGCCTCAACTCACTTTGCGTAGTTTTGATTAGTTTATGTTGGACTGACAATTTTAGCTTGTAACCAATGGTTTTGGATGTTGTATTGGGCCTCTCTATAAAATCGTAATAAAGTTTTGTTATTCACATTGTGGATTTTAGACATTTTTCCTTGCTTGTTAATATTCTTTCTTTCCAAGCAGATCTAGTCCCTGCTTCTTTTGATGATTTCAATAAAACATTTGGTTTATTGTGAAAAAGCATATCTGTCTTGCCTCAGTAAGGAGCCTGTGTGCCTTCATTAATTATCCACGTAATAATTTGGGTTAGAGGTTAAATTATTTCCTGGGGTGCAATTCCCCAGGTGGTCTTTTCTCCATTCCCCCTTATTGCCCTCACTACACATGGATCATCCAGGCGGAGCAAAGGCTGAAAACCTAGGGCAGATGCTGGGGATGGGTTGGTTTATATATACTGCAAGTCCACTGAGAGGAATGGGGAACAGGTGGGCAGGGATGGTCAGGTTATGGGAACGCTGGGAAAAGGGGGTTACTGAAGGGAAGGGGAGAGTGGCTAGATCTGGGATGACAGAGTTAGGATATGGCAGAGCAGGCAGAATGAACACTAGGAGCTAGCTGAAGTCATGACAAAAAACATAAGTGCAGTCAGCAAATACACTTCTGCCAAAACATATTCGCTGTTGCAAATGAACTGTGTATAAACATAATATCTAACAGCGTTGGTTTGAGGCATACTGAGTCCTTTACTCACATGACTTTTACATGTCAGCACGATTTTGTGAAGCACAGGGTGTTTATTTGCGGTGAGGCCGAAGCAAATTCTAACTTGAGGGTGTGAGTTCTGAAGTTTATCACCTGTAGAATAAAAACCTGTCCTTCAAAAAACATCCTGTGAATGACATTGAAGTCTCCTCTCTTTCAGGAAACTAGTGACAGAATTAAGGATAAGGAGGTTTCTTTCTGTATTTTTCGACTTTGAGAATAAAGGTTTGAAAATGTATTTCTTTAAAGGTTATTTTTATGGCCTTTCCAGCACTGCACAGCAAATAGACTCGTGACATGACATATGCGTTTGTCTGCTGAACCATGCCCCGACTTCCAGCGGGCTATGCGAGACCCATGCACTGAATCCCAATGTCCTCACCCATCCTCCTGCATTAATCCTCCAATCCAGCTAAGGTAAAGCTGACTTAAATGATTGACTCGCTTGATTGATGAGAATGATTAAACTCCAATCATCATTTACTTGGCTGTCATTTGAACCAACTTCATTTACCAATAAAATGATACTAAAATAATTATAGTAATGGACTCGATCTGCAGTGCTTGTCTGTAGTTTTTTTTTTGTTTTGTTTTTTTTGAAAAGGAGAAAAAGAACACATTAATATTACATATAGGCATTTGGCTGACACTTATCCAGATCGACTTTAAATGACTGCAAGAGTAGAAAAGAAATGAGTGCATTTAATCCCTCCACAAGTTTGGAGGATATGAAATGTAGTTTTGATGAAGGATTTTGGTAAAATACTTTCCCATGCCTTCATAAAGACAGAAGTGAGGAGACCTTTAATACATCACGCAATGCAGGCTTCCCCTGGGATATTTTTAAATGTAAGAAAGTGATATGGGCAAAGTAATATCTGCAAAGAAAGAATAACATAGTACAGTTGTTACTTTTAGCAAGGGTGTAAAGTATGTTGAAATATTTTTTATTCATCTACCAAATTAGGGGATCCTGAGAAGAGCAGAGCATTCCTCCCATCTAACACGTGGAAATAGATTTGCCCTACTTGCAAAATTTAATTCTGGTGTCAGCTTAGATCAGTGATACCATTCCAAGCTTTGCAGTCACTCGCCCAGACAATATTTAGAACAATAGGCCTGTAAACCATTGTTTGTTTGGAAAACTGGCCCCATTAAAGTGTGCCGAATCAGCTATTAGCAGTTACTGATTGCACTGTACCAATGGATGTACAGACAGCTATCATTGGGTTGCTTTGATATTGAAGAAAACTTTAAATCAGGATAATTCTCAGGTAAGTTCTGCAGCTGTAAGTAGCATCTGTCTTCTAAGAAATAGACATTGCATATAATTATATTCTCTGAAAGTGTAAGTCAAAATGAATCTAAACACGTGTACAATGTCTGTGTTCAGATCTGAGCAATGAATACAAGGAGTACGACTTTGTGTTCTAATTGCAGCAGTTGGACGCTGAGGTACAAGTAAAGTATGTGAATAGCTTCCATGAGCTAATTTCCCATTGTTTTTGGGATACCACCATGCACCTGTCCCTGTCAACAACAAATCTTTGCCTTATGTGTCTCCCTCTGCACTTCCGCTTTGAACACCCCTGGTATATCTTCTTTGCCCTCCTTTACAGCAAGCACACAGTACATGTAATGTTACATGTTTTTTATGTGTTGATTTTAAATATGCTTTGCTTTTTAAAAGATTTTTTTTTTTTTATTTGCAGATTACAACAGATAACCTGTCTTTGCATGGATGCCTGTAAGCTATATTTATTGTTAGGAGAAATGGTAACGATTACTGTAATCACATACAACACTTGCTCAAGTACCGTGGTGAAGGACAAGGATAGTTAAAAACAAATTGTACTTATTTGTACATGTTGCATGGTGGATTTTTGGAGACAAAAAAAAAAACCATTACAAACAATTGAAACAAAATGATTACACCTTGGACGTAAGACCTGCAGCCTTATTTTGAGGATTTTCTTTTTCATACACACATAATACAGTCTAAGTGGCCCTTGTTACATAAATAGCTTATTGATATGATCTGAAGAGCTTTAAATATTAATTACCACATACAATTTCTACATACAAGAATGCATTTCACTGTCTGATTACTGCCTAGTGATGGACTAGCTGTCTGCCACTTTATAATATTACACTAGGCAGTAGTGTTGTAGACTGGTCTTGGTCTCGAGACCGGTCTTAAGACCACTTTTTGATGCTCATGGTCTTGTCTTGGATTCAACCGCATTTGTACTCATTCTTGTCTTGGTCTAGGACATTGAGGACTTATTTAAAGACCAGTCAAGACTGATTGACTGGTCTGCATTGTCTGATTTATTTGTTAACATCGTAACTCTGAAAGGAAAAGAGGCAGTTCATTAAAGCAGATGTGCAACTCTCCATCTCGTCAAGGGCTTTTTTTAAAATCTTCGGTGTAACCAAAAGACAATGATGTCAGAAAGCAAGGCCATAACAGGCTGTCAGCACTTCCTGAAGGTGAGAACCAAGGGATTGTCTACACGCAGAGGGTTGTTGATTTCCATTAACATTCATTAAGCAGGAGTGATTTTGTACCGGAAACCATTAAAAGCTCTAAGGCCTATTGTTAAAGAACACATTAAGTACCTGCAGGTAAGCGAGGAACTATTTGAAGAAAGAACACCCGGGGGAAGAGGCAATCTTGTTTCTTGTTTTTGATGTGCACGCTTGTTAGCATAGGGAAATCTGTGTGTGTGTGCATACTTGGGGGGTTGAATTAAAACAAATCTGGATATATGCCTACCTGTAAAGATATAAAGTTGTTGTAAACATGTGTCTGATTTTGCAGGATCCACTTTTTGCAGTAAACTAATTTTAAAAACCCTGATGGTCAGATTTATGTATATTCAACATGTTCACACGCAGAGGCCGTCTGATTTAAGTCAGCAGCAGTCAACTGATTAAACAAAACAGAAAGCGTTTGCAGACCGTGTAGACCACTGCAGTAGACGAAGCCGGCCGAAACGGAACAACTGGTTTCACAGACACTCAGACTAGAGCAGGTGGGGGATGCACATAGGACCGATACTGCTGACTCTGTCGAATTGAGGCCTTACAGGAGCCCAGTGCACACTGTCTGACCAAAAGAGTGCATTACCAGCTCTAATGATCCTGAAACCACAACCCTCTGTCCCCTGTCATCTGGATGATAAGTTTATTTTGTTTAATTTTATGGCTCTCTTATATATTTTGTGGTGTGCTTATTCTTCACCGATACCTTATTTCTATCTAATTTATCTTCCCCACTACACCCTTTATTTACACACCTTGTGCTTTCTTGCACTTTCTCAAATATCCTTATAATTTGCCTTGTCGTTGACATGGTGTGGGGTGTGTGGGTGTGTGTGTGCGTGTGCGTCTATAAAAATGAAAATTCAATTTCATAACTAAATTACATGTAACTACTTACTCCCCAACACTGATAACATGCATAAATACCAGATGTTATTTGTTGTGACCTTTATTTTAATCTGTGAGCATGGGTGCATTGTAGTGATTACTGCTTGTAAAAATATGTCTTTTCTAATGTCATTCAGTGCAACACTGTAGGGAGAGCACTGTCCAGAGTGTTCTCAGTTATTTTTCTTATCCCTGCTCAGAGGAGCACCAAAAGCGCTGCTGCACTGAAGCCCTTATCCAGAGGGCAAAATGGCAAACAGGTGTTGAGAGGATGGGCTCAGATGACAGCGCTCTACTTTGGCCTTTTTCTCGCTCTGGTGTTAGGTAGGTCTTGGATGGAGGGCAGCTGGTAGCCAACTACTCTCTAAGCCAGCGATGTACCGCCCTGTCCTAACTTTCAGCATGAGCAGCAGCCTGTGATAAATTGTGCGTGATGCATTTGACAAACTGATGAAGATGGGCTGTGGCACCAAATGCTGCCAATATTGACACCAAAGGAAGTCCAGGGAAGAGGTAGCTTGGGTCTAACAGTGAAATTTTTTTCATATAATGGAGGCATAAATCCATTAAATTTTGTTTATATATTTTGATCAAGGTTAATTATTTTCTTTTCAACATTGCCAATAAGGAAGCTTCACTGAAGTTGAAATGAAAAAAATAGCTTTAATAAAACTCTTTAGCTTTATAAAGGTGTCTGGTATAGACTTTAGCAGTGGAATTCAAAAGTACAGAGAGGGCAAAAGACCACCATATACCATCTTTGTTCGCCAAGAAATACCCAATCACTGTTGTTATTTACTGTATACATGAATAAAATGCAGCCAAGCAACTATCAGGTATATTTGACGTGCAAAAACCTTCATCGGATTTTTTTTTCTTACCTCAGAAGACTTACTCTTGGGATTTTGTTCTCAAGTCTGAGGCCTTTGAAGCTATTTTTGACTTGCTCAACCTACTTTTGAAATGACATTCACATTTTTGCTCTCTTTTCCCTTTTTTTTGAGCCAGGAATAATCCCACTTGACACAACCTTTGGTCCATTTTTGGGGGGTTTAGGAGGCTGTAAAACGACTACGAAGGGTTGTTGAGGCTTGCCACGCTGACTACAGACGTCTAGAGATTCAACTCCTTATATGATATGTGTGTATCATTCTTTAAAAGGCCACTTGTTGTGGTTTTCTTCTATGATAGCTGCTTTTTGATGCTGTATTTACAGCATGTTAAAAACAATGAAGATAAAATTAGTGTTACATCAACTCATTCTTACAGACAGTGGTCAGTGTTGCGGGGCAAACACGTAGTGTAGAAAACTTGGTAAAAAAGCAGGCCAGCTCTGCCAAAAAGTCAGCGGCGTTTGGCTCTGACATGAAACTGAAAAACAACCAAAAAGCAATGAGTAAAAGCGAGTGCTACAGTCTACACTCTATCTCAGTGTAACAGCCATGGCAAATACAGCCTTCTCAAGCATGATTAGCTTTACATTGCATTCACAATACTCCAGTGTGTGATGTAATAAAGTATTTTAATAATGCCATCCATACTGACTTCCAGAGAAAGCTGTGCCACGAGTTCATTTAAACTGAAAATATGACAGCTGCTGTCATTATATATTCATTCGGAGTCAATTAAGTCAGTGAATCAATTAGCAGAATGAACAGTATGTATGTGATATCTTCTTAATTACTTGCTAACGTTGTATGTCCTCGTGCCATGTGGTCCCTCTGCCTGCTTTTTTCTGCCTTCCTGCTTTGACTCTGGTCATTAGAGGAGGGCGGCACTGATGCCAGCGGACAAACCCGAGCTATTGGCTCCCTGTGTCCCTGTTGGGGGATATAACAGAAAGGAGTGGGCCACTCTGAGCCCTGCACTCCTCTTTTACAGTAGATCCACTCTTCTCACCGCCTCCCTCCCTGTCTTTCTGTTTGCTCCTGCTGAGTCTTCTTTCCCAGCGCGTTAGCTCGGCCTTACGGAGAGCTGCAACGTGCTGTGGCCACGTGCTGGCGGCCAGCTCACGCCAAAGACTTGAACCTTGACCTCACATCACCACCCACCGCGCACACACAGAAACGCAAAACAACCCCCCCACCATACACCCTTAAATCGTCCCACTTATTCCTTCTTCTCCCTCCTTCCCCTCTCCTCCTTCTTCTTCCATCCCTCTTTGTCCCAGTCAGAGTGCATCCTGCTCTCGCCGACAGTGAGAAGCCTGTGACTGGAATCCCTCATTACGCATGCCGAACGTGACAAATCATGAAAGACAGGCACCCCCATTCGCACTTCAAGGTCCAACTTGTTAGAGCTTGGAAATGTATTTATCTGCCGGGTCCCATATTGTCTTCCGCAGTATTTCCCTCCCAAAGAACATGCATGCAGACACATACATGCAGATAGGAAGGAATGAATAAACAATTATTACATGAAGAATAACCACAAATGGTGCCAGGCTTAAGTGATCATTATATATGTAGAGCAAGCAGTTTCTTCAACTGGCTGTCACTTCATTCTCTGATTAGAACATGCTCCTGGCTTACCTGGTAGAGCGCGAACCATTGGGGCCGGGTCCTGGCTCTGGTTCAGTTCTTGCCCGGCAAAATAAGTGCCTGACAAAATAATAATTAAAAATAAATGAAGATCCTGCTTGAGGCATAATTTGCATGCTTATCAATACAAAAATAGGTGTGGGGGGAGAGGCTCCGAAAAAGTGCGTGTGGAAGCTCATCGACTGGCACAAATGAGTGCAGCATGTTCAGATTCCACACATTAAATCAACACCTAAAGCATTGTTTTCCATCTGTCCAGCGACCCATTGGTTTTACTTTTGTCAGTTTAATTAACGCCAGTGAAAGCTCGACTGATTGCTTTAACGGCTCACTCTCATTACCTATCTCGGCACTAAATTCTGTCTCATTCGCTGGTAATGGCACACATGTAGTGCTGTTAACACGCCACATTCTCCATGTGAAAGGAAATTGACTGGCTCGCCTTTTCTGCGATACTGATGTTAATTTACACAAAGCCAAGAAAAAATGCAGCCTTGCTTTTTCATGCCCAATGAAAAGTATGCTTCGACTCACTTGCTTCCATAATATAGCAATAACAGGAGCTGAGAAAAAGAACTGCATCCTCTGAACACCTGAAATGGAATTTTAGGAATAACTTACTAAGTTTTTGTGGATATTTCCCTTTTGGACATTTTTCTTTTTGATATCTGCAAAACGTCCTTGAACATCCGTCGGTGGAAACCAGCCTCGGTGCTGATTAGATCTCCCTCCCTCACATGATGAGTCAAGTGTGAAAGTGTGTGTGCTACCCCAGCAAACCTACATGGCCTAGTTTCATCCCAACAAACACCTCACCTTAACTCAGCAAAGCTACAACACCCAAACCTCAGACAGAATTAAAGATGCATGCCAAGTGACGCACTCTGCCTGTCACGTATTTGAGCATATTTCCCTGATTGCTCTGTGAGATATCTAGGCCTTTTTTTTCACCATTCCCTTGCAGCTTAAGCTGGCTGGCAGTCAGCCCGCACACATTAACACTTGCAAACACACTCCAATACAGACAGCCACATGCAGACACAAGCACACACACACACACAAGCACACACACACACACACACGCACACACACACTTCCAAAGAGCTGCGGGAAGGCTGAGGCCGATCACATCATGCAAATCGCTGTCGCTTGTTGGGACGTGGACGGCATCATAAAAGAAATGGGGGGGCAGAGGGAGAGAGATGGGGAGCAAAGGCATAGGAGTTAGAAGCTGCGGCCATGTTTTTCAAAAGCTTTTGTGTTCTTGACCCCATCGGTTCTTCTTCACGCTTGCCTGGCCGTGGTGACAGAGTATGTGACATGCCGTCGGACACCACAGAGGTCAACAAGATAAGCATATGGCCTTTGGGATAATAGAAAGGGAAATATGTTTGTCGGCCTGTGTATGCGTGTATCACCTTAAATCCCCCTCTCGGCTGGTCACCGGCTACAGGTGGCTTGCAAGGTGACACGGCATCTTGTTGTCGGAACAGGAGCCCGCCATATGCCTCCGCTCCTGTGAAAAGCTGTTTTCCCTGTTAGGCGAGCATATGTCTGTGCCAAAAGTTGCTGCTACATTGGTGGACTCGTTTACTTTATTGTTGTCAGCGTTTGCTCTCTTCATCCGCAGACATCTGGGACGGTGACTGTGCAAAATTAAAGGGCGGAGCAATGTTCTTTTTTTCCCCATCTTCATTAATCTTGCAGATCGATACGGTATTAAAAAAGTTTTGAAATAAATTTTAAAATGTGCAGACTTTTTCTGACTGCTTTTCATTTCCACTAAGGGAAACAATCCGCTATCTGAAAGAATTATTTAGATTTAGATATCAACAACAGTCCTCCGGTGGTAAAACAGTAAAATATGCCATCTGTTCCTACATTACTAACATACAAAAGCAGTGAAGCTTAGGCAGCTAATTTATCCAAAATGTTGGTCTTGCAGTCTGGGAATTATATTCACAGCCAAATTATTCCTCCTGCATTGCAGCACTTTCTCCAGTGAGTGACTGTCCTTTAACAAGCTCCTCTAAGAATCTCTGAGCTTAATGATGTCTGCCATCACACCCACTGCTCCAACAGGTGAGGTCGGGATTGCAGTTTTGTCTCAGCGTGGGAAAAGTCACTTTTATGATGGTGAATAATTTGTTTGGTTTAATTAAGGACTTTGTTCCAAAATGATTGTTATCATGAAGTTTACACTGGGATAAGCCTCTGAAGTAGGGCTGAACGATCGTTTTCAAATAGAAATTTTGATTTGAAAGAACACGATTAGGTAATTGTGAAAACAGCGATTAAAATGTAGATTATTTATACAGTGCATCTGACCTGTTTTAAACAGTCATGTAGTTGCAAATTAATTCCGTTGTCATCCTTGTGTGACAGACCTGCTCGCCAATCACAAGCACCATGCACCTCACGTGTACATTTCAGAACAACAAATGAAACTAGAGGAAAACTTGGGATAATGGTGCCAGCCGAACTGACACAGGCAGCAGCAGCTGTGCCGCGGTTTTGTCCAGCGTCAACTCACACTGAAGTGTTTCAGCAGTGGAGCGTTTAGCCTACACGTTGTTAACATGTTGTTAATTTGTCAGGGACATAACAGCTCTCTTGTGGGCCCGTACCGTTCCGCTCTGTGCAGGCTAACGTTGCATTTCCACTTGAAGCCTTCCAGAAAAAGAACAATTTCCCCGTCTGATTTTGCTGAGTTGTTCAGATTTTGCTTGTTTGTTCAGTTGTCCTAGATTTTGTGCTTCTACTATGGTTAAGTAGGTTACATAGTTAAATTGTCTTTTTTAGTCTAACTGTGTTTATTATTGATGTACGATCAGGAGTCTGCAAAGGGTGTTTTATTTTGAAAATCGACCTGCTTCTCTATGCCGTTCTGTAACTTTCTGCGTGGTTCATCTGCTCTGTGCTGCTTGACACGGCTTCTGTGAAAAATAGATTGCAGTGAAACTTCATCAAATAATTAAAAAACGCAAATTAATTTGTTATCGCAATATCTGGAAGAAAAATCGCAATTAGATTTTTTCCCCAAATCGTTCAGCCCTATGTGATGGCAATTACTTGACACACATCCTGAAAACGTATCCTAAAATAATGGAGCTTACATTTCCAAAAATCACTTCATAAAAGCTAGATTGGGCCACTTGTTTGCAACTAAATCTTTAATACTACTACTCATTTTCAGGTTCATACTTGTTTATAGAGTTTCTACTAGAAAATGTTTACATGCCTTAATGTAATTTAAAACTAACAAATCCGAATAAAGGCCTGCTATGTAAAACTAGGCCTTACCAAAAAACCCCACAATTTTATAATGTTTTGGTTTTAGTGAAACTAGTGAAAATATTGTCTATACCTCTGCCTCCGCTTCTGGCGATTTACGGAGTTTGTTACTTATAAGCAGCTAACTAACTCAGTGCTATCAGCAGCTGCTGCTAGCTATTGAGTTAGCTGTGCGGCTAACCGTCCTAATGCTGATTTGGCCCGGACTGGAAGCTTGGTGCTCTGGGGGTGTGTTGGTGTTTACACCTCTAACATTAATACAGAAGCTTCAGACCGCTGGTTCAGAGCCAGCTGATAACAGAAGCTAATGTTAGCAACAGCTAGCAGTTACTGTAGTGTTAGCAACAAGTAAAGCTATCTATCCATCAGGAAACACTTTCTGTGAGACACACTGAGCAACCTCCAGCTCTACCTCCAGCTCGTATGGCTTCTCTGGAACGTGGGCTGGCATTTGTACATTTTTGGGACGAGCATTAAAGACCGCAGATGTTACGTCGCACCTAACGCTTGATGGCATTCGCCTGTTTTTCCGGGGTCTTTTGCATCTGCAAGATCTACATATGAAGGAGGAAACAATGGTGATGTCAGCTCCATGTACTGAAGTCTTTTTATTCAACTATGCCAAGGGAAATGGAGTATTCCATTCTACGGCACCTTTAAAGTACAACCTTGTGCCACAGCTCTAGATTTCTGTAACAAGTGTGGCTGGTTCACTTTAGTAAATTTTTGGTTAATCTACAGAATGCTGAAGTCTTCAATTCTAATATCCCATCAGGCAGGTTGAAAATACTACAAAGGCTATTTGCTTAGGTCCTATACAGTAATTTGGGTGTATTAATGTGATGTTAAAGACTAAATGTGTTTCTCATTGCCTAGATTTTAAGTCTTAAATTAATCTCCTCCCTCTCCAAAGTTACTGCAGTGTCACTGATAACATGTATTTCAGCCCGGGGGCCCACCGATGGCTTAAGGGTTGTTGTTAAGAGATACAAGGTATGTTTGGACACACTCCACGGTCCCGTGTGCACTTACCAAGGAGAATCTCCTTCAGGTGTGCACACACCTTGTGATGTGACATGAATCCACCACGGAGATTTCACATGCGCCGCCATCAGACCTGCAGAACAGGTTGCATACGAAAAAGGGGCCCTGCTAAATGTGAATCTCCTTTTTTGTCTTATCATTTCAGCTGCACGTGTGTAAGTTTTGGCAGGATGCTGGCAATGCTCTGGATCAGCCCAAGGGAAGCTGGGAGAGGGAGAAACTTGGAACGCACCTCATCACAGGACCCCACCAGATGCTGGAGTTGTTCACCCATCGAGCATGAAATTTAGTCTGCGGGGAGATGATTTATAATTTTACTCTTACAGCTGGGGGAAAACAGGGAGAGAGAGACTCAGAGAGAGACTGAAAAAGAAGGGAAATACATATCTAGTTTTTTTCTCTGCCAGCAAATTCCTGAATGGTTTCAAGACTTTGATTATGTTTCATTCTGTTGCTGCAATAACTTGGAGGGGTATGAAAAAATGTTAGTGATGAGGAGTACTTGGCTTTTAGTTGGGTTGTGGGGTTGGAGGCAATGGTCCTTGCTAATGTTGTGTTTGCATGAGTCTACAAAATCATTATTGCACATTATGGAAAGCGCCACATTGGCTGGCTATCTAGCATGCATCTACCACTGCATGGCGGGCAGCAGCCATCAGCTATACATCAATTTGTATTTTGAGAAAAGCTAAAATTGATGGTTTGTGTTTGCTCACAGTCAAGAGAGCAGAGTGGAAAGTCCCCCATTGTGGCCCAGGGACACCACAAACCTGTTTTTCTTTATTGCAACAATTAGTTTCAGTGCCCTGCTGCGGCAGTCAGGAACATTGCCTAGTTTTAATGACAAAAAAATGTGAACTAGATGCATTATGGGCTAAGGTTGGCACTGTGAACTCAAACTCCTTTTAGGAGCAGTAAGTAATATTTACCCCAAACCTTAGTTTAAATCGTGTCCATTTCATCCAGAATACTCCCATATTCCAAAATATTTCAAAAGGGTGTTTTCTTGCTGATCAAACTCTTTCTTTCTTTCTTTCTTTCTTTCTTTCTCTTTTTCTTTCCCTGCTAATTCTATTCATACTATCTCTGGACTAATTAGGCAGGCACCCACCCACAGGCCAAACCTACAACATCGATATGCAAGTCAATAAGAAGCTTGAACCTGCCACAAAAACAAGCACCTTTTGTGAAGTAAAGACGGAGAGAAATGGTGATATGATCGCCATCCCTGTTATTGTGGTGATATGTGGCATGCATTTGCTTAATAAATAATTCTGAAGTGATGGGGGGATCAAGTTAAATATTGGCAGTTATGGTCCATTTTCCATTAAAGTGATGATAAGTATGATTTTAACAGCTTATTCCACAAAATGACCATAATACAGAATGGGTGCTGATAAGGTTTCTGATCAATACCAGTATCTTTAAGTAAATTATCAGTAAAATTCCCATCCACCAGCATTTCACAAGAGTCAGTCATCCAGTCTTTTAATATTTCTGTTGGTTCTTTCAAATCAGTTTACCCATCTAAACAGAGCAATGAAGACAGGTGTAAGCATTTGGGCACTTGCACAGGACTTCCCACTTTTTTGATTCACTACATCTCTGGGTTTTCATATAAACAATCTTTATTGAGTAAAAAATCTTAAATTGAAGCAGATTGCGACTGACACGTATGTTTCGCATTGAGCGTGTCATCTATTTGCCCTCTGGCTTTTCTGATTAACTTCTGTGTCACTCCAAATCACAACTTGTGTCATTCTGAAACCCTTTTGCTTCTTCTCTTTGAATGAATGGATGTGGTACAGTGTCTGGATGCAATTGACCTTGCAAAAGCTGAATGAAACACCGCAAAGACAGAACTAAGTGAATTTAACTTTAAAGTGCCATCCATCCACATTCTGTTAAACCAATCAAGTGGCCTCTGGTATACCTTGATGTTCCTTTGAAATGACACCTTTTGTGGATGTGCTGAACTTTATGGAAATCTCAAATGGCTGGAGTGACTGTGTGGACCTTTATGCCCCCACCAACTGTGGTTCCGCTCAGTGCCTCGTCAAAAATCTTAAATAGATTTTGCTAACCTTCACTCATCCCGGAAAGTTTCACTTAGTATGCATGTATTCTTTGTTGTTATGTATTTGAGAATGGCCCACCTTCATTTCTATACACTTACACACATTCACGCCTGGGAACTGCCCAACATGACCACAGTCTTCCACTATTAGCCTCAGAGGAATTCCCCTGGAGCTGGTGGGGATTAATTGTCTTGCTCAAGGGCAATTCAGTGGGAATTGTGGAGGAGGCACGGGTGGGGCGGGGGCTCTCATTAACTTCCCTGTCCAGATTTCTCAAGCCGTATGGGAAAACTGAGCCGGCCACCTCTGTCATCTCTTTTTTAAGTCTGCATGAGTTATTTTGTCTGCATGAGTAACTCGTGCCCTCGATCTTCTGTTGTATAATTATATCCAGGGCTGCAGTGCTCGATTATGGTCTCTAGGCTGCTTATCAAAAATCTTACACTTGGTCTACTTTACTTATGTCCCATTTCAGGGGCCATCTCCTTTGAAGGACTTGGCTTGTGAAGACTTCGAAAGACTCTTCAGTAACTTAATCTTGCCCCCATGACATTTTATCTACATCTCCATTTAAATATGCCATTGCCTTGTTTGCGCTCCCTTATCAACAGTTCTTTGATATCTTCTGTCCTCTCTTGTATCAAACAAGTTGTTCCTCTCTGCCCTCTCTGTCCCAAAAGTGCAGACCTATTTCCAAGTTGTCTTATAGAGCCAATGTATCAGTTGTAAGCTGCCTAGCAATGGTATTTTCACATATATGACCATGGCATTTTTGACAAGTAGGCTTTCAGTCTGGCTTAGCTGTACTCAACAGAAACAGACATTCTCATCTGAGACTATGTATTGTGGTGTGCCACAAGGTTCGATGCTGGGCCCTATTCTGTTTGCCTTGTATACGCTTCCCTTTGGCAGGTAATAAGTAATTAGGTATCTCCTATCACTGCTATGCAGATGAGATTCAATTATAAATCTTGTTTAATCTTCAAAATGTAGCAATGCTTTACATAACTGCCTAAACTCTAAAAATGGATGGCATATCATTTCCTTATTTCTGCTGGTCTTGTCCATAAGGTAATGGAAAATTGTGGCTCTCTTTTCTCTTCTGCTAAATATTCCCTCCAAAATCCAGGTGTCACTGTGGACCAGTCACTGACTCCCTGCCAACATGTTAAGCATTTGATTAGTACCCATTTTATTCAGCAGAGAAATATTGAAAAACTCAGGTCCATTGTGTATGAACTGGGGATTATTATTCATGCTGTTATTTCATCCCATCTCAACTATCCTAACTCCCTCTTCGTCTGTCTTATCGACAAATTCCTGTTTTGATATGGGTCCTCCGATCGTTTTTTTTGGTGGTTTCTCTCCACGCTTAAAACCAATGGAATCTGTGCTTTTGTTGTTTCTGAATTTCTGGAACTCTCTCCCCTTAGACTTAAGCTTCTTTTTAAAAATGTGTCGACAGTGTTCACAGATTGTAAACCTACCTGTTTAGACTTTGTGTAATTATTTTAGTTAAGTGTGTATTTTATGTCTGTTGCCTTATTTTTACTCTGAAGCACTTTGTGACGTTCTGCCCTTAATAGGTGCTATATATTCTTACTTAAGGTCTCATAATGACAATTTCGAGCAGATTTTGGGACACTGAAGTCTGCAAAGAACACTTTAGCTGTGTCCTCAAATGTAGCCAAAATAAGTGTTTGTCTGAGATGAGGGGGTAGAGGAGGTGAGTTTATTGAGAAGTGTATAAGAATGTATAAGAGACAAATCCTGTATGCGTCAAAGGTTACATGCATACAATGATCCTCCCACATACAGTTTTACTAGCTGAACAAAATAGAGCCTTCTGACCTGGAAAAAACTTAAATTTAATGATACTTGACTGAAATATAAAGTTTTTCATGCCTTTGCACTTGGCACTTACATTATACAGAAAACCCGAGGTAATGGCTTCACAAGCTCCACCATGTGAGGGGATGCCATTGTGTTGTGGAAGAAAAGCTCCTTTAGTCAGTCATCCTTAGAGCCTCAATCATTAAACATACATCAAATTATAAGGTCCTGTCTGGGTGGAGTGCAGTTCTAAGATGTTGTAACTCTGACACAGCATTTCTTCCATCCACCTTTGATCTCCTTTTTATATATTTAACCCCAAAAGGGTGTATTGTACAGCTGGTCTGGTGCGCCAACTAGGTAGCCAAACTGAAGAGCTTTAGCTCACTTTGTAGGGCAGGAGCCCAGGGTGCAAGTCCTTGTGTAGGCAAAGGTTTAAATTAATTTTCCCATTAATCATTGTCTACTTCACAGTGCATAACCAGCACAGTGTTCCTGTCTGTGTACTGCACTGTTTTAATGCCAATGCCAGTTGCACTACATGTTATTCTGCTTTATAAGAGGAATCCAGTTTGAATTGAGCCTTGTTCCAGAAGTCTGAATCACAGCCCATACTTGTGCTCACTGACAGATAATCACCCCCGGTTGGAGAAATAATTGAGCCAATCAGAGCTTGTTATCTTCTGTGGCAGGGGCAAAATGACGACAGAGAAATTACCATGAAACGGTGAGAAATTGACGCAGCTGTACAGGTTGTCTTCAATCGTCATATTTATTTCATCATTTTAGAATAAATTAAGTTAACTGTTCCTAGCAATGCTGCCCCCATTTCAACTTCATCAGCAAGACGTGTGTCACTTGCTACCAATTGCTTAAGGCATAACAACATCTGTCAAACAGAAAGCATGACTACATAGTGAACCCAAAATGAAATAGCATCTCAGTGTTGTTATCAGATATATTTTTTATTCTCTTCTCTCTCTGCTATGATTTATTTTAAGTGTGAGATGTCATAGAGCTGCTTTTACACTGTCCCACTACCTCTGTATTATTCCACATTGTCTTCTATTGTCTTCTAAATCTGTAGTTGTAACCATAACCATAGCATGCCCTGCATTTGAAAATGGTAGGTTGGCTGACATTGCCTGTTAGATGTTGATGCCAGTTAATTTGATGTTGAAATATCAATGTCTGATATATTTCGATTAATATTTTAACAATAAAATAAATACATATTCCCAATGAACTCAACTGTGCTTTGTTAGTGATGTTGATACATTTCGAAAAGTTAATGCTTAATGTTGAGTCATGCTTAATTTCCTACATATGTAATTGCACATTTCCTTAAAGGCCTATGCTATTTGGCTTTTAATCCAGGACAATGGAAGCAGTGTCCAAATAGTACACTTCCAATTAATTAATTCCAAATTATTGCTGGTAGGCTCAAACATATTTTGTCGATGTACAGCATGTCAGCTAAACATGCAGAAATGTGAAATTTGTCAACAGGCAAGCATATACTTCAATATGTAGAAAAAAGGAGGTTTCCAATAGTAATTAATTAGTCAACTTAAATGGGACGGTTTTATAAAGGACACTCAAGGACAACTTAAGCCTAGTTCACGTTACACAATTTTAAGCACGATTTGCAAGTTGAGCTCGCCGACACTCGTGCCGTGATCAGGGGCAAATCAGCAATTGATCAGCGCCCGGAAATCTTTGTGTGGACCTCTCAATAAAGCATTAAAGAGGCTGGCCCGCCAACAATCTCTGCTGCCCATGTATGCTCACCCAATCTTTTACCCAAATTTTTAAGTCTTTATAATTTTTATCTTTATAATAATAAACCACTCCTGTTTCATGCATGGTTTTGTGTCACTTCTCTAGTGATTTTTAGTGACAAACCATAGTTTGGAGACCGGATAGAGTCCGACGTTAAAGCTTGTGTAGTCTGCACTAAAGTAAAGTAAGTAAACTCAGCGGTCTCAGTATTTTCCCTATTATTGGTACAAAATTAGTTATGTCGAGGTAATTTCAGACAACATATGATTAGTCACTCAGATTGCAATAATTGCTTTACTGCCTTTATCTAGTCATGATCAAGTTCTCTCTACAGTGTACTGTACATGTGCACACATTGATTGAGACAGACTCGTGCTGCCATCCTGGACAGATCAGTGAAAAGTGTGGGTTCCCTCCCGCTCCTGACCGATACGATCCTGCTGAACAGTAATGATGACAAAAGTATCTGTATGACAGAGTGCCCACGCCGACACAAACTGAAGAATCTTGAAGGTTCTTTCATCTTGTGTGGAGGTCAGTGGGAGCCGCGAGAGCAGCACAATTTATTGTCCAAACACAGACTTGTAAATAATGGGCAGAAATGGTAAACAGCGGGATGTCATCTCAGACAAAAATGATGAGATGAGGCTGCAAAACAGGGCTGCAGAAACAGTTTACTTCATTAGTTAAAAAAACAGTGTAAAATCTTATCTTAGAATCAGTAAAGAAACTGGTTTTGCATTGATAATCACAAAGAATACACATAGTGACTTGTGATGAATGATGAATCATTATGGCGGTTGATGACGTTTGAAATGTATCATATGCTGGATTGGAAAAACACTTGAATTCAATAATTCATGTGCATTCAGGGAAACTGGAAATCTATTAGTTCCTCCATCATAGCTCGACAGCCCATTTGTATGGAAGATAGGGGCAACTTCTAACAGTCCAGACCATTCTTCATGCATTGGCAAACACAATATATTTTATGATTTTACTGAATATACAAGCATGCAATAGGCATTATTACAGAAACAGCCTCGAGGAAATTACTATATACGGCCTATAAAATGTCCCTGTACATATTGCCTCGTGTACATTGTTGTTTATTGATAGATTTTATAGTTCTTTCCATTGTGATTAACTTTAAAACCTATTTTGGTATTTCTAAAAATGATGTCTTTCTCATTCCAATACCTCATCTTTTCCACCTCCTGTTTTTTTTTCTCTTTTGCTTCATTTTCTTCAATTCTTCTCATCCTCTTCCTTCTACTGTTATTCATCCTGTTGTCCAGCTTCCTTGTCATCTCCCTCCTCTGTGCATCTTTTTTTTTCTGCTTATCCTTGTACTTTTTGTTTCTTCACCTAATTTTTCTTCTGCTTATCTTTCTCATTCATTTTATTCACCCTCTCGTTGTCTGCTTATTTTCCTTTTATTTTTTTGAGCACAGAAATTCATTCTTGACCTTGGGAACAGTGATTTTAGCACACTCTTATTTTTAAACTGAACCAGTCTTCATCAGCAAATGGTAGTAAGAGGACCTTTGAGTTGAGATTATTCCATCACGTTTATTTTTTCTTCTTCTTCTGCCTCTCTAATCTTACTAGGGTTTATTCCACCAATAAACAGAAACATCACAGCTTTTGTTTTTGTTCAAACAGCTTAATAACATGGTGTGAGGTTCTTGCAGCGCAGCAGAGAGTCAAGGTGTGGATGTGTGAATGGACACAAACAGTGGCTGACACACTGTTCACATCCCCTCCAATACCAGTAATCAACCTGGATTATTTACACCACCTAACCATAGCCAAGTCTGAACTGAACTATACATTTTCCAATAGGAGGGGATCAGCAATACATTCATATGGTTGATTTGGATGATTTGTTCTGTCCTTTACACATGAGGACTGGAATAAATACCCTAAGATCCTAAGTGCTTTGCAGATAATGCTTTTTGTTCACTTTTTTGTTCTCATTGCATTTGAAAAGACTTTAGATTATCTGTGGAGGAAGCATGCGCATGCTTATTTCTTGGCAATTTCTCTGTAATTACATAAGATGGGGGAGCATGCAAAATGACAGATGGGTCATTCTAGTGATCCGGGAGATGGAGAGAATCATTTCCCCAATGATCCCGACACCAAAAAACAGACAACAAAGTGCATCATCTGGACGGCATTAGCAGTCTGTCTCATTATTTTCAGGAGTAAAAAAAAACAAAACCTCCAAAATCTGGATCTGTATTTGGAGCATAGTCCAAGACCAGAGGTTTGTGGAGAGTAAACAGATTTTAATTATGGTAACAACTAGATTAGACTCTCAAATGTAATGTTCCTGCATTCCTTCATTACAACATTAGTTATTTGTATTACGAATGGCAGAAAAATAGAACACGCTGAACTGAACATTGGCAGCCTTTAAAGCTGGAGTAGCTTTAAAAGAGTTAACTATAACTACAAAACAAAACTACTTTACTCTGCTAAGTTATGCAGAAAGGGCTCATTGTCCCCCAAGTCATCCTTCTGCTCGACATTTACCCTGGGACAGAGTCAGCGGGTGGTTGACATCTGCAGAAGGATAGGGAGTGGCAGGGGCAGCACCTCTCAACAGGTTCGGATGATTAGCATGAAACCAGCATGACAAAAATAAGGAAAGTGAGAATAAAGAGAGGGCAGATACGTCAAAGCATGGTTCAGCTCATGTTTATGTATTTGGATGTTAAGAAACTCTTGTTTGACCGACACTCAATGACGCCCAAAAAGTGGAAAAGGTGACTGTAAAACTGCTTCCTGTGATTATCTATATTTCATGCAAGAATTCTTAAAATACAGCGACTTTTAGATCTTTGTTAATATGCCACCACTTTTCTTGTAACTGTTAAACAAGAAAACATGAACCATGCTACAACATCACACATTTTACAATACGTCCTTTTATGCCTTGATCATGCACACCTCAACCATGTCTTGTTTCCTGTTTCCAGCCCTGCTTGAGTTCCTGCATCTTGGAGAGTTCATTCAAACAAAATAAAGCAGCAGAATGTACAACAGTGGCTGACAAATAGGAAACAACTTATCATAGGTGTGCAAACTGGTGCTTGGCGCGCTAATCTCCTGGCCGCTATAATGCCATGTGTGGACATTAGGCATGCAGACAAACCCATCACACAGGCACACGTACATACGAGGCTGGCATACCGTGGGCGTCAGCTGGCGATTCCTGAGGATCAGAAACCCAGCAGCTCTTTGATTCATCAGATCTGGAGAGCCTGTTCTTTATTACCTAACGTTAGTAAAACGGGAACCCGCTGTGACTAATCTGCGGGATGAGGGAAATAAGACAGAGTAGATTTCAACAGCAAACAGAAGGGCAGGAAATAGCTATTTCAGGAGTGATATGGTTCAAACATCATTTTCCACTGTGACTGAGTTGATATTTCAGAGGCAATCTTTGCATGTAACCAGTGTGATTGGGGAGCTATTGGTTTGCTCACAGGTGGCTCAAGGTGGATATTCAAAATATATCAAGTGATAAATTAACTCTGATGGATGTGGCCTATACTGACTTTAACACATTTACACTGATGATTTTGCTTTGACTTTATATTATCAGATAGTTTTTGGACAAAACTGCAACTTTTAGATTAAGAATTATGCTTAAACAGAGCATAAAGCAACAAAGTTGATTTTTGACTGCAAGTATTCATATTACGTAAAGATATACCTCAACACACCAAAAACTTTTAACTTGATGTTGATGTAAAAGTTTTCTGCAAGGGCAAGAGCAAACAACATGTCTTGTGTATGCCTAATCAGGCTTGCTAAACATTAGGCGCAGAGCTTTTTATGTGCACTCACGAGCCCTTTTTCATATTTGATTCTTTAGCAATACTTGCGTTTGACGATACCCGACTGAGCTCTGCTGCTGTGCAGAGGATTTCTGATTTTTGTTTTTATGAAAATCACACCTTTATTATTATCAGCAAAATGTATTTATGTGTCTAAAAAACTAGACTTCTTTCACAGTGTAAAATATTGGTTTATTATTAATGACGCATTAACATGCAAGCAGCATTGTTATTTTATGCAGTTGGCTAAGGTGGAGCTCATTTTATCTAGTTTATCTAGTTGTTTTTAGCAATCTCATCCTCATTAAATTTTAGCATGTTTAGAGGAAGATGTATTAGAGTTCACTTGAATAAACCACATAACCCGCTATTTTTTTGAATAGGTATACTATACAGACGTTTATCTGCACTGTATCTACAGATTTAACTCCACACATGTATCTAAAGACATATTTATGCAGATGTGCATGCACCAATGCACCCATAGTGCGTGTCGGCACACAAATACTGTACATCTATAGATTTGCGGAAAAGAATCACCCCCAAACTAACCTATATATGTGTGTATATGTGTGTGTGTGTGTATACATATATGCGTATATATATATATATATACAAAGAAACATTGTGGACCACAGATTTTCTGATAGAGCAGCTTGTGTTGAGAAAAGAACCAGATCACAGTTCTGTCAGAGTAAAAAGAGACCTGCTTTGCTCCAAAGTTAAAACAGACAACTTCTGCATTAATAGAAATGATATATATTATAATAAGAAGGTAAAATGCAATTTATTTTGCCATTGGTGATTTGTGTATTACCAATCCTTGTAAAAACATATTGAGCAGCAGATAAGAGCACACTGAGTGAGCACAGCAAACCCCCAGTGGGGATCAAAGAGAACCGAGCCCGCAGGTAGATGCTGAGGTGTTTGAGGGAGCAAAGTGTAGAAGCAGTAGCATTAGCCGACGGAGCAGATAAAGACAGGGTTGTGCGTGGGCTAGCCAATGAGGGCAAAATTATGCCACCAGATATGGCTGACTTTGTTTTATGTCTTCATTGGCAAGTGAGAAAAAATATTGGGATGCACAACACTGACCAGGGTGGTTAGGAAATGGACAGATGGGCACTGTTTTAAACCCACAGTGATGACAATCTTCCCCTCATAAATGTTGGATTAGACAACTGGGTTTAACTGTAACTGTATCTTTATTCCTAAAAGTAATATAAACAACTTTTTATTCCAATCTAAACTTTATATACATAAACAAACCTAAGACTCAAGGACAGTCCAGAAACTAAACACCATTATGTAAAAATCACCTCCCTGATCACCCCCTTTTTCTGTGGCTAAATTTTTGAAAAGTCACCTTGACAAGTGTCTGACTCACAGGACAGCTATCACACTGGGAGTTTTACCTCTGGATCCACACTGCCAGACATGCACTTTATCCAGCACACATTATATTCCTTCACACCACTGGGTATGGGCAATGTAGATATGGAAGCACATCTCTTTGTTTCTTCCTTCGTTTTGACTCAATTTTTCAGTAAGTATTGGACCCTTTTACATTGACATTTGAAAGAATAGATGCATTCAAATGACTGAAAGAAATACATAATCAAATCCACAGAGAACAGTACAGCAGAAACTCTACCATAAGACCAAGAAAGTGGGAAATACTGTGTAAAACCTCCTAGAGTTTTACAACAAAGCATGTATGATCTTGGTCAAAGAGGTGACAAGAACTGTAGAGAATGGTTCTGACAAAACAATAGAGGTCTTTGTCTGTGATGGAAGATTTTGCCTGAAGGACCGTCAGTGGTACAACTTTACAAGTGTGGGCTGTAAGGGCAGAGAGTGACGAGAGGGAAACCATTCTTGAATAAAAAGCATGATAGCAGCCTGGAGTTTGTAATAAGCCAGTGACCTGAGAGCATGACACAAAAGATCCTCTGGAAATTAAACCCTTTGAGCAGAATGCAAAATGTTGCATTTGGTGACCACAGGTGCAGTAACTCCACGGTGGCAGCACCAGGCCGTGGGCGTGCTTTTCTCAATAAATGAAGCCAAGGTCAGATACATTTGGCTTCAGAGTGTCAATAACCTTGCAGGCCTTTAACCTTGGACCTAGGGAGCTCAGCTGTAAACCTTAGAAAGCAAAAATCAACACTCCTGTGGCTTCAGAATAATGTAAAGGTTCTTCACTGGGAACATAGCAGATTATAGGTTGAGCAAATCTGCAAACAATGATGGGACAAAATCCAAAATTCGAAATGCTCCATGCTCATGCAGAGAGATCCAAAAACACTGGGCACTGTAGCCACTGCCAAAGAGGCTTATGCGACACAGATGTAAGGCGGCGAATACTTATCTCGTCCTTTTAATAAGAGGTGTGTCAGAACTGTTGAAAAGAAACTTTACTTTTGTGGTATATAGTACAGTGTTTCCCATACATTTATTTATTCAACGCTGACCGCCACATAATGATTTTAGATTTTTTCTTACTAGGCCTATTTAAAATCGTATTTGATTGCAGCTCTCTCTCTCTCTCCCTCATGAACACTGCAACAACTGCATAAATCTGCCCAACACAACGCTGTCAATGTCGGAGACCCAGTTTTAAAAAAGTTATTAGCAACGATGTGAGGAGCCCAGCGAAGTTAACGTTAGAATACAGCGTTACACTGTCATTCTGTGGGAAACACTGTAGTATTATGTCTATAACAAAAGAAGAACAACAAAAAAGAAACGGACTTTGTGAATCAGAATAAAGAGGTTGAATATCCAAGGTGAGTTAAAATCAAGGGCTACAGGACTTGGTTGAAGCTACTTCATTTCACCTCTCATCCAAGAAGCCTCTTCAGTTTTGAGTGACTAGCAGGGGAGCCATTTAAACTCTGTTGGGATGTTAACAAGGTGGTGGATACTGGCAAGGCAAGGAGGGGTGAAACCTCTTCAACGATCTTCAACCAAGTCCAGTTGCCACTTGATTTTAACAATGCACTGTTTGAATAACTTGCCACGGTGACTAGGAATCTTAACAGACAAGAGGTTGAATATTTGATGAAGGCACCGTATAAATGATTTTCAAAGCCGCAGCAGGTGGAGTACTTTCTTTTTCCTAATCATAATCATTGTACATGATAAGGTCAGGCACTCAGTGCAACAAGTGAGATATGATGTGTGCAAAACCACTGAAGTGGTCCACTTGCATAACTAGACATTCAGTGGAAGTAAGACAGTGACACATGTACTCATAGATACACACACACGGATAACCTTACCCTGTGAGGACGAATAAAAGTCAAGATAAAAAATACAGAGCAGATCATAGTCCTTGGTCCAGTGCCTCTGCAGTGAACAACTGCAACTGTATTTATGTTTATGCGGCAGATAATTAACTATTGATTTAAGCTTTTGAAGTCCTTGTTTTCTGATGAAAAGTGTTAGCAGGCTGCAAGCTGATAGTCTGTAACATTTTTGGTCTGCGATATTAGGAGCCCATCCCTCTGCTGTATTCCACAGAGGTCTAAAGGGCAATTGATTACTTAAGCATTTTCTGAGCATCTACTAGGATTCCACTGACCTTATCTGACCTCAATGTACAGCTTGCCTCTGCCCTAATTCATCTCCGTAACCCCCTCCCCCGTACCTCCACCCTGCAATTTTAATACAGTTCAAATGAGTTGGGCATGTCGGCAAAGTTTTCTCTGTTCAATTGGTTTTGAGTCAGTGATGGACAGCTCTTATTTCACTCTTTCGTGTTGACATGTAGGAGATGGGGCACCACCATTTAAAAGTCAATATCACAGAGACAGATTGGCAATTTGAGAAAGAGAAGTGACACAGTGATTATTCAGAAGGGACATATCAGACCTTAATGTGTGCCAAACTATGACAATATGAGCGTAACAGGAACGCAGGATGTGGCACTCGTTAAAATGAGCAACACACTGACTAAAATAAAATTAATTGGCTGCTATATTTTATGACTGACACAGTCAACATGAACTTACTATCACACTGACTCAAAAAGTACTTTGAGTTTTAATTTTAAAATAATTCCTCCTTTAGACAGCGGGGAAGCAGGGTGGCATAGCAATTAGGAGAAAGTGCTTCAGACTTTTGTGATGACAAATCAACCACCTTTATGAAGTGTCTTTGAGAAAGACAAAGAATCCACTCCAAACTGCTTGTGGCTGACCCTAACCTTTGACCTCCTTGACAAAGAGAACCAGTGAAAAGAATGTTTTCAAGCTCAGGGACCATTATTACAACTTAAATCCAGCTAGTTGCCCCTAGAGGCTGCAATGGTCTTTAAATCCCAGTGTAAGCAAGGTGTTGGGGCACAAACAACATAATTAGTGGTTTGCTGTTGAGGGTGGCTATAGAGGAAGGGCCATGGGGTCATTAATGCTCTCTTGGGGGAAGGAAAGTGCATTTTGTCCTGAGGGTGGCACTTAAAAATAGACCATGTAGGGATTTTGTTCATAAGCAGACATCTGGGCCTGGTGTTTGAGGAAAGTTAGCAAGTCATCAAAACACAAAGAATCATCTTTTGGGGACCATGAAACTATAGAAGATTTCACAATAACGTTTACATTACGGGATATTTGGGGATACTTTGTCAGAGAACAAGATAGAATAGAAAGACTTGGAAACAGGGTGTTGTGAAAAATAGTATCTGTCTGGTCTAATGCCTGAGGACGGCACTCTTCACAGCTCTATCACAACTGGAATAATAATGACTCAAGGATTTGTGCTGCTAGATGCACCATTTCAAGGTGCACTATGCAGCCAGCCAATCAATGCTTTGAGCTAAATTCTAACATCACAATGAGAATGCTAGCATAGTGTGACAACCTGCAATTAAACGCTACAACTGACCCTTCGCTAAGCCCCGCCCCCCTTAGTTACGGTTGCTAAGTCCGACAAACTGTCGCCGCTACTGTCTGTTTTTTACCTGATGATCTCTGTCATCACACACGACTGGTCGCATGCACACACACATCAACACAGCGGTCAGTCAGTGCATAAGTGTGCGTGGCCGACCAGTGTGAAGAAGAAATGCACAGCAGAACGAGAGAAAGAGAAAAGGAGAGCTGAGATAAAGAAAAGGCAGGAGGAAAGTGCCCTTAAATGCTGTAAAATTACAGATATATTCATGATTAAGGGACGTGGTGTTACTACTAGCAGGGGTGCCCTTATATGACATGAAATCGTCATATCACAATTTCACATTTCCAGAGTTGATTATTAAAATATAGAACTATGTTTTAATAAAAGTTGTCATGCCATAGAAAAGCAGAAGATGCTCTGAATGGGAATAATCTGGAAAAAAGACCTGTATACTTGTTTCATATCTCTAGTTACTCAGAGCGACCACAGCTTCATGATGATAAACATAAATCCAGTCAGAGCTCTGAGGAAAGGCAGATGCAAATGTTTTTTTTTCAGTTTAGTTTTTATCTCTTTAATTAAACTTTTACACTCTTGCAGCAGTTTTATTATATAAAATAAGAAGCTACTATTTTAATGTGTTTATCTTAATAGACTACATGTTTTCAAAAAAGGAGCTTTACACACAACCTTATCAGAGCTAATGATAATATTAGTACATTTTAGCACGCCATTGTCGACTTTAATCGTATAAAACGCAATTTCCCATAAACAAAAATTTGGCTAGTGAAAATGCTGCGTGGCTAGTAACTTTGGAAAATCACTAGCCACATTGGCTAGTGAGCAAAAAAAGTTAATGTCAAGCCCTGGTTACATTCATTAGGAAGTTAGCCAGCGTTAGCTAACATTACATTAGGAACGATCCGCAGCAGACATTTTTCTGGATTTATTTTAGGTTTTCGAAAAATAATAAATCATACTTCTCCTTTTAACCTCTCTGGGTAGCTGCTGTAACTACTACAAGTGCCCCAGGAACAGCGTTTGACCATATCTTGGGAAAATATGGCAGAAGAAAGCTAGAAAACAACTCCTTTTGCATTAGAGTGAATGGAGCACAGCCATAAAAGTGTCGAACCTCAGTTAGAGCGAGTCCTATACTGCGCTGTGATTGGCCAGCTGTGTATTCGGGGCATGGCTTAGTGAAGGGTCAATTAAACGTATTGTCTGTAAAATGTCAGTGTGGTGGAAGGAGAGCGAGGAAGAGGAGCAGTGAGAAAATCAGCCGGAGGAACACGCTCTCTGTGAGTTCTCTCTTTTTCTTTACTATGATATTTTGTTTTGTTTTGAGCCTGAGAAACTGAACCAGCTTCGTTTTTGCTCACTTTGAGTACTGGACTTTATTTATTTATTTTTTAATGAAATGAACTGCAACTAATTTGTGTTTTTGAGATTGTTTGGTTTAAGTGTGCAGAAAACCTGAAGTGGAATGATGAGTTGGATTGTGCTTTATTTTGTGATTTGTGTGAAATCTGTACCTACAGTAATATTTTGTTTTGTGCTAAGCTTTTGAGTTTGTGGTGTTTCTTTCTTTTATGGTCATTCACTGGGAGGGTGTACATTCTTTTAAGATGTACATCCTTTGTGACATTTAATTTAAACACCTTTGACAACCAGTAACCTATATCTTACTGCCAGGAGAGAGACCTGGCTGGCAGCTCGAATAAAAATAATAATTTAAACTGTGCAAACAGAACAGTCACAATAAGCGATGTTTAGGTTTATTATGGTCACCATTTTAGTTTGGCTATTAGTATTCTAACATTTGCTTATTTGCACACCAGGGGTATGACGACATCTCACGCCAAGAGATCTCGCAAGATTAAATTGTTAGGTAAAAAGCTGTCTCGTGAGACTCGCACGACATTTTTCACACGCTGCCAAGCCAAACATTAATTTTATCACGCAGTGAAATACAAATCTATAACTGATAAGATAGACTCACGGAACGAATCAACTCCGCCCAGCTGATTGACACTGGCAAACCTATCAACCTGATAGTAATCAACCGCACAGCTCGTGCGGAGTCTGTTTGGGACTGTGAGCACTTTATCTGAGCTGCTAAAGTTAACGTGTGGATCTGTGGTGAGATTTCTGCCTGACCAAATGTCTTTCATTTACTTTCGGTTTCACATACAACATGCAGTCTCAAAGTGCGGTGGTCAAGAAGTCTGGAGGGGATAACATTACTATCAGTGGATCAAAAACGTAATGCGCAGCAGAGCATTGGGCAGATAGACTTCTCATCACATGACGTTAGTCTGGTAATATTCTGCCTTTTCTCTGTACATGTCAGAGAACACAGATAACCTATGTGGGAGAGATGTGCAGAAAGTTTTGACAGTGAGCAGAACATCTGCTGAAACACAGGGCCTATTAAAGTCCAGGAGTTTATAACTAAATTAAAATTAAATAATTCATCATTATGGTGAAAAGGTGCCACAGTCACATTTAAAGAGGTTACTTCCCCAAACAAAGACACAAAGAGGAGGGAAGACTACATCATGAAGCGGCAGGGATGAGGTTAAATAAGTTGATCTACAGGAGAAACAGATCGGATAGCAGCACAGAATGAATGAGAGCTGCGCTGACTTATATTCTGTTATCTTTAGGCTATAGAGCAGTGGTCAGCAATAGGCGGCCCGCGGGCCAGAACCGGCCCACCAGCAATAATATCTGAACCGTGGCCAGATTGCTTTGATAGCAGAAAAATAAAAAATAAATAAATTGATAGTGGCTGGTGCTGAAATAGATCCCAGTCTTGACATCTACGGTTACGCACATAATCACTTCCTCTTCAGTGAGTGTGCCTCCAAAATAAAGGCAGGAGAACATTTTTTGCAGCAATGCTTTATGTTGAGTTTATTGAGAGCTTTTACTTTGAAAAGTTCTAAAGGACATTCAAAGGAGTATCTGGCTTAGAGACACCTCTAAAAAAGCATTTCCCCCCCTGAATTTCCTGAAAATAAGTGTCCATAGGTTTATGAATGCGGCTCAAACGCTGGGATGCACACGCACTGCAGCACATGCTTTATTGTGAGCATGTGCAAAAGTGTCCTTATAATCCATTTGTTTAACAAGGGAGAAAAAAATATCTGCTGTATGTTTGGATCGCTACAACCCTCCCAACGGGAGTCCCACTCCTACCAACTGCGCTTAATATACACATAAGTGTTTAAGGATTTGAAATAATTAGACTATGTTCTGGCCCGCCATGTAACGACTTGAAAAAACTTTGGCCCAATGCCAGACTTATTTGTCTTGTGGGTTAAGTGTCTTATCACACCCCTATTGTACACTGATAGGAAAGTCATTCGTTTTGCAGGTATTTGGTCAGAAACCAAAGTTCAAAACATTTGGTCCGAGATTAAAAAGTAAAATAACAGTTATAAGGACACAATTTGCGAACCAAGAATAACTGTACAACTTTTGTGCCAACATGTCTTGTAGATGATGAGTTATTTCAGTGAAGTTGAGTTATTTAAACAACAACTTTGACCTGATGCTGGAGGAAAATCTCACTAAAGTCATTAGGAGCAAACGTTTCATGGTATTTAATCCTAAAATTGTTGAGATATTTCAGTCTGGACCAAAATGGTGGATAGGCCATTGCCATTGTTTTAAGGCGCACTCTTGGGGAGGCAAAACATTTTAAAATATTTTCAATATAAGAACACAAGCAGCAAACCCAAAAACTTTTCAACTGTTTTATCTAGAATGTGTGTTTGTCAAATCCTCTGATGTTCTGATCTTTTGTTCTAGTCTGCCTGGAGCACAGGATGGACAGGATGTTCTTTTTATCTGAGATCCTATTTGTTCAGACAGTGTGTGCCACTAAAAATCAATCATTATTTTCCCCCAGTCCTTTGGAAAGCTATTTGAAACAAGATCCTGTTGTCCAAAAGTAACAGTGGTCACCTCTGTTCATAGTCTTTGCATTATGGCACTGACTGTGATGAACTTCTTGGCACCAGTACTTTGGCTTAGTGCAGGAGGATAGTGTTAAGCCTGTAAGCACAACCCATCAGACTGAAAGAATAAATAGATTTTAAAGTGTGCATGACAGAAAAGCACAGCAGGCAGAATGAAAAAAAAAAAAAAAAAAAACAACAAATGAAAATGGGCTTTTAGGAATGTGGCTGCTGTAGCTTGATATGGTGAGAACAGGGGAAGTGTAAGCTAAATGTCCAATGCATTGTTATAATAAGGGAGAATATAACCAGAGCCAGACTTGATATATTGTATAGCTTTCACATCATTTATATAATAGAACAATAACAATTTCCATCAGTGAAATCTCTATTTCATAAAATGCATACTACAGAATAGAACGGGATAGGGAAAGAAACTGTAATCGCTTCAGTCCTCAGAGTTGTTGTTATTCAGCCTAGCCTTATCACCTGAGATAGCCACAGCTGCTGTCAGCTGCTTGTGAGATAAAAACAGACACATTTGATTAGCAGTTTTGTGGGGATCCCTGTAGATACTGCAATATGCTGTTAATGTTGTTTTATACTGAACATGGCCAGGCTTTCATGTAACTAAGAGCTCGGCCCTGTCCTTGCTGCTATTTACATTTGTTCTTTGCTGCTCTTTTTGTTTTGTTTTAATGATTTGGGATTTCTGCTCTCAAACATTATGAATTGTGATTAATTCCCCTAAGAAAGTCTGAAAGGTTGAAGAGCTCAATAAGTCCACGGGAGAACCCTCAAGCACACTCCAATTTCACAGTGGGACAGCCCTGAGCCGTTGTCGAATCTGTGTCCTAGTCTTCAGTGAAATTGGGTCAAGTTGTACCATTACTTAAAATTACATTCTGAAATTTAATTGTGTTAAAAAGTAAAATATAGCTGGGTACAAATCACACCAGTACTAACTTACACCCAGAAAACGGAGTTAAAAAAGAATTGCAAAATCATGTTCCACTTCTGCTGAGAAGAACATGTTGGGATTGTGTAAGGGGAGAAAATGCCTTCTCTCTTTCTTGTAGGCTGGCTTGGTGCAGGGCTGCTAGTTGTTTAGTTAGGTTTGTGTCTCCATTAGGTTCCAGAGTGGTCACATAATGGGAGGATTTTAGAAATAATGACCAAAACCTGCACACCACAAACAATCATTTAGTTTCACCCCCAAATGTTCGACAACTGGTGGGTGTCATTATCCTTCTCCTTGTTGCTTCTTCTGTGAAACAGTCACCAAATCCCCTGAGCCAGCATTTTGTACAAACAGTCAACAGTTTATATTTCATGAAACACACAAAATACTTATTTTTAGAAGCAGTTTCTTTAGAAAATACAAGTGTTAAGCTGTTGCCACAGCATGCAGCTAGCTTTAGCCAGCTTTAGCCAGCTTTAGGTGTGGTAAAAGTGATCTTGCTGGGAGTTTTTGTGAAACATGGTGGTTCAGAAACCGCTGCTGAGCCTCATCCACTTCTAAAGACGATGGATCTATAGATTATAGATCTCACTGTGAAGCAGCCAGCGCAGGGAATGACTACAACCTGGCCAAGGCACTGGCTCTAATCTGAAACTCTAACTTGCTGCAATATGGCCTCATTCATTTGTGATGATCCTCTGGCTCTGTCTGTTATGACATCACCACACCTAGCAGTGGCCTTGCTCATTAGCACTTAGCATTATACTTTTGTAATGCATTTTATTTTCCCCCTTCAATCTATCATGTGCCATCATTTTTGTGTGCCTTATCATGCCCACATTCACCAAGTAATCCTTCAGGCATAACATATTGCACACCTGGGGCTTTGATTTTGGAGATTTCTTAATTACAAAGGCTTAACAGAGACTGGAGTAGGATCACACACTTCCAAACTTCCCCATACTGTCAATCTACACCACAACACTTTCTGAAAGTCATAAACAGGATAACAGGCTTCATATATGTTCTCATTTTAAGGTTGCAAAGCTTGCCCTGGACCTATTTAGTATGATGTAAGTGTAGCGGAAAAGCACACAAACTGCACAGCAAAAAATACTCCAATTAGTCGGGGTACTTTCAAGCTATTGTCTGATCTCTAGAGTTAGCTTGGCAACATTCCCTCTGATGATCATGAAAAGGACTGGCAGCCAGTAAACTGACCCAAACAACCCTATGTTAGTTGGGGGCAGCTTTCTTTGGAGCTTGAAATTGTGCCAATTTGCGAATGATCTTCATCATAAAGATATATGGTCATAGCTGTCCATCACAGATGGACGTTATTTCCCAATGTTGGTTATTTTGGTTATTTAATACTGTGTGTGTGTGTGTGTTCACCTTGAAACATCCTACCGCGTGTGTAGTAACGTGACTCCGCCCCGTCCAGTCCTGCTCAACCTTCAGACCAGAGTCTGAAGCAAAGGGAAATGTTAGCTAGCGCTAACCGCCTTCACTTTCCAGCACTTGTGGAAACAACAGACAGACTTTTATTAACGGACACACAGTGACCTACGCTGTACACACTACCAGACTGACAACTTATTACTGCTCGCTTTCACAGTAACTTTCTGCTGCTCACTCTCTCTCATTCACTCGTCCACTCACTCGCGACGCAAACCCATTGCACTGCAGTTAAAATGCCTAACTCTACTGCTTTTACAACAGCACCTGTCACGTAGATGTCCTTTGATGAATGAGTAGAGGAAGCTAGTAAAGCCCGATTTACCGTGCTCACACAGTCTGTGGGTGAAAATCATTTGTTCCGCATTGACATTAATAATTTAGTGAAATGTTTGTAGCAGCGGTCATAATTCAGCTGCAGCAATGAGCCTAATATAGGGGGAACCGTGCCTCTGTAATGTGAACGTCAACACTACCTTATTAATTTACATTTAGATAGCCAAATAATAGATAAATAAACTGAGCTTTAATAGTTGAACATATGGTATTTACAGTACAAACCTTAATTACCTGAAATATGAAGGCAAAAAAACAACATTCAAAAACAAAATAACCATTCAATAATCGTAATCATGGGGAAATGTTCAATTAATCGTGATTTTGATTTTAGGTGAAATCATCCAGCCCTACAATAGGCCCATTTGTTAGTCCATCCATTGCTGCAAGTTGACCGTTAGACCACATTTTTTAAAGCTGCACCTAAGTTTAATTGCTTACATTTCTCTAAACGTATCAAACTCTCAGGTAACAGCCCCGGTATGGAAAAATCTGTGTAAGCCAAACACCTCTAGACTATCTGAAGACTTACACTTCGGCTTAGATCTAATCCAGTTTGTTTCATGGACTTCACTTGGACCACACATGTTCATTGGGATGTTACATACCAGAAATATACAGTATATAAGTCAAATAAACTGGAGAGTCTGAATGTGCATTCAAATTAAGCACATTTGTACTATTTCCAATTTGGTCTTTCCAACCAGTCTATCTTTGAACAATGCCATTCAAACTTGTTGCACTCAAAGTCACTGATCATCTGAAAACAATGTCATTCAAGAAACAGCATCAACATGCCTGGAAGTCTCAAGCACTCTAAAGCAAACGGCTGTGCCACTTAATCAGAGGTAATTACCGGAAATGACCCCAAATTGCTTCATATTCTAGGAATAAAGGGACACATGTTGATGTCTGAAAACTTTAACTGATAACTTTTTAACTGGTAACTTTTTAATTACATCAGAGACACAGACATGTCCTTCTTACATAAATAACCTCACAATTGCATGGACTGGATTCATTTTCACCCTCACAAGATGACTTGTTGACAAAAAAGTGTGAACCTTAATGAAAAATTAAACAAGCAATTATTTTTGTCGCTTGGCAAAATAGATGTCATATTTTGTTGCCCTGCTATTAAAACAACATGTGCAGACTATGTCTCTCCCAATGCATGCTGGGATATGCTGTAGCCGGCCATGACCCTAAAGGGATTAAGTGGGGAAGGCAAATGGAATGAAAGACAAGAGATGCACATCAGCCAGCCAACTGTCTGACTGATGTGTCTAAAAGTCAATACAGAATCAGTGCAATGAGCATCTCAAAGGTGAGCCCTGACCTGACTAAAGAGTACTGACAAGGGAGTTTATTTTCCCTCTTTGATGAGGATAAACAACTCACCTGGCAAAGTGTATGCATGTTTATTGGGTTGAAAACCGAGGGTGTGAAAGGAAGGCAAGAAGAGATGGAAAAACAGAATCTTCGAGTTCATCCCAATTAAATAAATGAATCATTGCAGAGCAATAGCTGAATAGATCAGAACAACAGTGCCAACAGGTCTCCCACTGTTCCAGCCAGCAGGCCTTGGCCACCCTCCGAGATTAATCAAATTCACGGAATGTTTGATTTGCATTTCATTAAAGATTTGGGAGGAAAATTAATGGGGAGGCACTTGGTTTTGATGGGACAGACTTTCCTAAATTTCAAACCCATCTTCGCTTGTGTCATGTCTTCCCTTAGCTATGTCACTCAAAATCCTTTTTTTTTATCATTGCCGACATGGCTTTGGGTTACTCGCTTGGGAACGAGGAGAGAATCGGCGCAGTCTGATGTTTTTCTGGCCCCAGCTTTCTCTTTTTTTGTGGGCTCCGATGTACTGTGTGTGTTACATTGCCTGTGTTCTACTGACTTTGTAGAAATTGGCACATTTCCAAAGCTGTACTGTATGTTTCTGTCTTTGCCTCAAGTTTCTACCAGATGATTGAAAAGAATATAAGGTATGTTAGTTGACATATTTCCATCATGGCATGCCCTGTATAACAATGCTTCCTATGCATGACTAATGAATAAATGAATAAATATGTGGTTATATGATACAGTGAAGCCTGTGCATTTGTAGTATTCTTCTAAGAATGCATCCACAATAACACCCATCAGCACCGCTGCCTTTACCCACTGTAAATGGTTTTATCAGCTACACACATGCATTGTCCCATATACCTAAACAGCTGCCAGTTTTGATGTGCACTATGTGCACAGATGGGTAGAATCCTGATCTCTTTTACTGTCCAAATGCTTCCTGTGTTTCAGTGGCTGTGCAAACTCCGGAACATCTGGGTCACATCAAATTTGTGACATCTGTGTCCTGTTGGATGTATGCCCCAGATATCTAAAACAGTCACTCTCAGGGATATACATACACTTAAAAAGTGCTCGGTTTTATTCTAGTGGTATATAGTAGATGCACATTATACTATTTTATCATTCCACTTTTTATTTTTATTCTTGATTTAACTCCCTTCTAGCATCTAGATCATTAAGATGGTATTTTACAACGCAGACAACATAATGCATCTCCCCTCCCAGAGCAAATTACCTTAAATTACAACCAGTGAAAAGACACAATAGTGCAAAACCATCCCATTTAAAAGCAGTAATTGTTCCTGAGCTGACTTCATGAACATCGCTTGCTTGCCATCCACTTTTCAGTTGCACATCTGGGAGCATTTCAGCGTTTCTTTTTGTGCCAAGCTACATTAGCTCATCGGCTCGCTGATCAAACAGTTAAAGAGTATTTTCATCCCAGGCCTGTGTCGGAGTTGCTAGTCTTGTAACCCATCTGTATAAACAACATTAACATGAATGGCACGTTGGGAACACTAATCCAGATCATATCAATGGCGTGGGTATTGATAATCAATTTAAATGAACCTGCACTGTGTTGTAAACTCATTCACATTTGCACACTGGCAATCAATATTATGGAACTGCTTACTGCTACTACAGCTGTGACATGTCAGGCTCCTGAGGTACAAATTTACATCTCCAGGCATATTTCTTCCAATATTTATGGATTGTCGTGATATACAATTAAGTGACAGAACAACTGAACGCTCAATTCATAGTTTTCACGTGATATCACATTCCATGGAAAACTCTCCCTTGGACGGCAAAAAATACGTTATTTTCCGCTTTGCGCCAACCAGGTAGTACGTGATACACTGTTACTATGAGTTTGCTAATTTTGCGTTGCCAAAATGCTAGGTGGTTGTTGTGCTTTCAGATGCACTAATCGACGAGGAGACAAGCCTGAGCTGTGTTAGGTGAGGGATTCCCTACAAGGTAAACGTAATCTTTAACACAGTCGAGCGCTGGCAGGGACCTGGCAGCGAGTGATGTATATGGATCGCAAGTGCCCAACACTTGCAGTTTGTGTCCATATCTATCTTTTTCTTGAGTTGAGAGGTGATCCAAATAGAATTTAACGGCTTTTGCGGTGTCTCTACGAGTGAGTTTAGTGTGAGTCGCTATCTTGGTCTGTTGTTTTGCCCTCCAGGTCACTGCACATGTCTACCCATGAACCGTACATGTCCGCAACTATGAATAAAATGCATAAGACTAAAGTTAAAAATATACCTCCTCCATGTATTTCACAATATTATATTCAGCCTTCTAAAAAAGAAAGAGAGGGAAGAAATCACTTGGAAATCATTTAACACATGAGAATTGGAGCTTAGCAGTGTTGGATAAGTACAACCATCAGCTTTGGTAGAGACAGATAGAAACATGCAACACAATCCACCCTGCCAATGCTCACATTTTGGCACCTGAGTGTATTTGTTTCTACACTCGAGGAAATCATCCAGATTAAACCAAGAGTTTTGTTTTAATAATATCTGAAGCCCAACACCAATCAGCCTCATCTAATGCCAATATAGGATCACATGAGGAATGACAAGATTGGAATTAAGCCTATTTGAGTAGGATCGGTTAGAAAACATTATTATCCATATGTGTCCATATGTGAATCTTTAGCAGCATAGCTTTAGCAGACATGCTCACCTCCGTATGATTTCATTATCAAATAAACATATCAGTGGCTCATATTATCAGTGACAATGCATTTTTTATCTGTGAGTGTGGTGCATTTTACTATTGAACTCACTCTTGGGCTAACCTGAACTGCAGCAGTGCATAGGATGATAATGTTATTGCATTGATTTTTTATAACTTAACTAATTTTGCCTGTTTGTAATTTCTGATGAGAAGAGCCTGAACATTAATGACTATGGATTTCCAGAGTAGAGCTTGTCAGGGGTTGACTGTTCATTAACTTGCTGTATATGGGGGCACTCATGCTACAGATTGAAAATGCACTAACAAAGTGACATATCACTTTTAAAGGCAAACTTTGGCACAGGCCATTTCTCGTACTCTAATATATTTTATGCAAACGAGTCATGCATATCTTTCTCGATCTCTGAAAGAAATTACCATAGATTTGCAAGGCACTCACAGCGGGCAGCTCATTTTTGAGACCAGTTGGTTCAAGGAAACAAGGCTCTCATGCAATGACAGCTCATATTAGCTTCAGATAATAAAGTATCATGCATGTACATATTTTACCATCTCAACCTCGCCTTATTAACAAAGTCAGTTAATCACTTTCCACAGGTCCTATGAAATGTAACACAATGCTTAGCAGCAAAATTACTTTTGTCAATTACTAATCTCAGTAATGTTCCATACTTTGGGGGTAGAGTTTGATAGGAGGTAGATATCAGTGGTGTCTCTGTGTTCAGTCAAGCCAGTTGTCCTCCACCAAAAGACAAGAAATATGGCTCCAATGTTGTCTCATGTACATGCAGTGTCTTCTTGCCACGCTTGCTAACATGAGCCACTAGTGAACCTACATTCAGGGGTCCCTCAGTTATTTATTCAGAGAGTGTATGAACAGGACATCTAGCACTGTGCAGTCACTTGGGTAAAGTTTGAGCTAGCTGTTGAATCATCTATATTAAAGTCTGTATCCACCCATCGTATTTAATTTTTTTATATTGCGTCTGCTTTTTGTGAGTAGCATAAAGGGAACTACAGCTTCATCTCATTATACAACACTGTGTTGTAAAACGATAAATAAATCCATTTGTACATTGTACCTTGTGATGCTTCTGAATCTTACACTCACAAATACTGTAAATGTAAAAAGAAGGGATTCTAACTTTTAATGAAGCACACCGATTAGGTGAATTAAGTTAAATGTCATTATCCCTTATTGATTTTTTTTTTTCAAGGTAACCAATTACAAAGGCAAAATTAGACAGACGAGAAATCTAAAGCTTTGCGCTACTTAGGTTGTGTGTAGGGCTGTGTCTCAATATCTGTAAGCTCTTCCAGATAGTTTATACTGTACATGTAGAAGAATAATAATTATGCAACTGAAGCCTAACACATCACATATGATAAATATGCAGTATATGATGAAAAAGCATCATTTACATACGGTGCAGCTTTATTCTACATAGTTTTCCTCTATGAAACTATGTAATGGCTGAATTGCTTACTGTCGCAGCAGCATCCTCACCAGTAATAAATATCCATCCCCCACTGCCTCTCATCTCATCCTAAAAGGCTGCTTGAAATCTGCAGCAAACACTTGTAGCCACTACACTATGCTTACCCTCCTCTACTTAACCAGCAGAACCCCTCGCTGTGCAATTATGTAACATGCAGGGTTAGGAGTTCACAAAGTCATTAAATGCTTTTCTAATTATTATTGATTGAGCGCCAAAGGATCGATGCAAATCTGGAGTGGCGGAGAGGCCAGGGCAGGAGGGAGGTATGGCACTTTCAAATCAGCCAAGGGAGAAACATCTCCCACACTGACATGGTTGAAACTTCCACCAAAACTTTGTGAGTCCAGGCAGGAAACTCTGCGTGGCACCTTTTTCATTTTCAGATTACCGTATCTTGCTGTCTCCAAGGGAATGGGACATAAAATAAATTGTCTGCGTCAGGCCAGAAAAAAAATTGAATAAATAAAAAAACCTGACAGTTTGTTGCCTTTGTTTCCTTCTGCCAAAACAGGGCCTTCAGAGACGGAGCTAAAATAGGCTAAACAAATTCTATCAAGGACAACCTTTATTTCTGTATGCAACTTTTGCAGTCATCAACCAGGACTTTTAATAGCTATGGAGAGTTTCTCCCAAATTAGTGCCATTCCTATGATAAAATGGGCTACAATATAACTTTGAAAACATTGAATTTGGCACAGAGAGCATAATGAGCAGGCAATTATTGACACAAGTCTTATCTTTAAAAAACAAATAATAATGAAAATGTTCCACACTTCCTCCTGCCATCTATGGGAGGAAAAATGTGGCAGATTTTTTCTAGATTATTAGATTTCATTAATTTAAGATAGCTCTGATTGATTAAATGCCCCTTGTGCTTCCTGCAATAAAATAGCATTGGAAAAGAAGTGCACAGCAGAATTATCCACAGGGTTTTTCTTTATATCGCTCAATTTTGTATTCTGCTCAGTGCCAGCATAGTGATGTAATTCCTTCAAGATTTCGTCTCTATGCAGCATTTTTTCCCGTTCTCTGTTAGTCTCAATCTGTCACTCAATCAGAGGCATTGTTTGGGCCTAATAACAAACAGAGGATGTGAAGGATCTTCCTTTCATGACCCATCACTTTGTGAGCCTCTTTTGCTCCAATTTTGTCACTTTTTACTGCAGATACCAGCCCCAAACACTTCTTTTACTCCTCCTCCTCTTTATTTTATTTTTATTTTTTTAGAATTGCATAAAATTACACTAACTGGAGCATATCTATCTATCAGGACCTGTCACAAAGAGTCAGTGAAAACTCATTAGTCGGATGCATCAGAGGTGAAACTAATTTTAGATTCCAACAAAAGGTTGGCACGTGTGAATGTGCAAGTCTATATTTCTTTTTAACTTTTCATCTGTCAGGTTGCAAAGCCCATGCATTTGTGTGTCAATGTTTGTGCTCTCAAACACTTGATAAGAAGCAAAACAGCTTATTAAACCATTATGATAAGATTGCGTTTTCTTGTTTAAATGCTAATTCATGTGGGCATGTGGTCTCTTTGTCTCAAAGTGCTTTGATTCTGCCTGTCTGTCTCTCTCCCTCTGTCTCTCACAATATTTAGTCTCTCTTAGAGCAGTTCTTTCCCCCCCACACACACTGCTCATTTGCTACAACATGAGAGCTATTGATGATTTTTGCAGCATTCCTGGCAAGTGAAGATTTTCTCATATTCTTACAAGAGAGAAGAAAGACAATAACTCTCACAAAAGATGAATGGACGGCAATAACTTGTGGCGAATTTATGGTGATTTTCTGCACATCAAGTGCCTCACATCCACAAATAAGGCGTCTTGGCTCACATCTCATATGTTACAGATGATGCCGTGGCAATATACAGTTCAGTACGAATGCTACATGTGGCTGCAGGCTGCCATCAAGATCACAGACAGAGCCACATTATCATAAGAAGCTTATTTTGTCATCTGTGAGGCTTTTGTGCTTTGTTTTGATATCGTTGCTAAGTGCTCACTGATGTACTGCTTTAGTATTGCACTACTGAGAGCAGCTGTCAATCAAGCAGTGGATTGGATTTTGAAGTTTGAATTCTACAGGTTTGTCCTCCAACAGGGCTCTATGTGTTTAACATTGTGTCCCTGTGGACTCTGTATTTGCACAATGCATTCATGACATTCAAAATGTCAGCATGAACCGAGTTGGTAGTATTGCCTTCATCTCAGCAGATTTGCAGAGGACATTTTTTTTCTTCTGTTGTTTGGCATTTAAGTTTGGCATGGTTACTTTGTTTAGACCACAATTAACCAGACCCAATAGATTGTTGGCTCTTCTCAGGCAGTGACCCAACCATATGATCCAGAGGCTCTGCCTTGTTCGAATAGTGGTTGCAAACATCAGGGTTTACCTTAGGGTGATACGGCAAAAAATGTTATCACAATAGAAAATTTCATATCATTCGATATCGATAATTATCACTATAAGGTCAAATCATTAGTTCTTTCTGGTTTAAAGGTTGATTTTTGCTCCTGATTGGAATTTAAGAAAGAAACTAGATGATTAATTGTGATTTTAAACAATTATTTATGGTCAGAACATGACAAACACTTGAGGAAGAACATTCAAAACAATTATGATAAAATAATTGCGGGAGTATATTTAAATAACATATTTTTTCAGTCCCTTTTCCTCAACAAAATAAATATCTTAAAATATGCTAATTTGTTTATCATTATTGTTTTGTTGCCCAGCCCTAGTTTACCTCCTCTCGCCTTAGAGCCTTTCTACAGGGTAAAACCTGTGTTCATAGATCCAAAATTGGCTACCGCTGTTCAGTTCAATGTTTGAAAGAAACAAAAGTAAAAACTCATAACAATATAAGTGAGTCCTCACCAATGCATGCAAAGTTGAGGATATTACTTCAGTTCTTAAACCTCTGTGACATAAAAATGTCACTTTTAGTCTAATGGTTTGGCTCCAAAACACATTTCTGACCATCATTCTGTTCACTGATTACAATCCAGTCAGACCTCTCAAGTCATCAGTTGGGGGGTTACTGATTAATATTTTTTTTATTATATTCTTTTTAATTGCTGTCTGCATTTAGTGTAAAGCACATGGAGGTTTCTTGCAATGAAATGTGCTAAATAAATATATTTTGTATTGCCTTATCTGTGTTGAATTCATTGTGAACTTGTGATAGAAAGTATCAAAAATTGTATTATTTATAATTAAAGAAAAAAAAACATTGCAGATTATTGCTTCAGCTCTCAACTATAAGTCTTTTTCAAGTATTGTATCCATCTGAAAACCTTCCAGGGTCACACTGAACATTTTATAATGCAACATCAAAGGTTTGGCTTCTGCCAAGGCGTGACTTTTGTGGTGTATTCCTATGGGATTTCTTTCCTTTTTTTTTTTTTTTTTTTTTTTTACAAATAGGAGTCTGGTGTCAGTAACCATAAAACATAGATTCCCTAAGGATGATTGTGCAGTAAAGCAGCAATACTTTATCCATGATTCTGATAGAGGCCTCCCTATGAGACTGCAGTGGCTTTTCTTCTCTTGTACCACTTGGTCCATTTCAGTATATCTGGGGAATGTGTTTTCTCCAAGTCCCAGAAGCACATAAACACAGATAGCGGGGTCGTAATCCACTTTCCATCACCAGTGATTGATTGTTTGACACCCAGCAGCTCACTAGTCCTTCATGGCCTGCAGGACACTTGGCACGGGGCATCTCAGACACATCAGCTGTGGAAAAAAAAAAAGAAAAAAAGAGACAAGTCTGCCAAGTGTTCTGTATGGTCAGAGTAAATTAACTCGCATGATTTAAATGTTTCTTTCTAAAATGCCCCAGGAATTTTATTTGAAGTTCACTCCTTGATCTTTCTCTTGAGCAATTTCAAGGCAAACACTTTGGGATCTTTAATTACTTTGAGTTTTAATGTGATACTTTTGTGCCCTTTGGACATTTTTTTTTTTTTTTATAATTAGAGAATTTACCAAATTGTCCAAATTATTTCATAGTGGCATGTGGAATATTTCATCTGTTTGTGGTGAGAGATGTTTAAAGAATATTAAATATTTGTGCTGCTAAGTTCTGGTGTGACAGTCAAGATCAAACTCACAAGCATGGCTTAGTAAAATAATACCAGAATGCAAGCCGCTGTGTGATCATTTCTGTCTGAACAGCTTTTACTTAACAATTTCCTTCATGAATATGGAAAGAGTCAGTAGCATCCTTGTTTTCATCCGTGGCCTTTTCCTGACCCAGAATGCATCCAGCTGATGCCCAGAAATCCTGAGCAAGGGGGTCAAATCGTTCAAACGCAGAGACACACTCCCCTGTGGGGAAAATCACACTACACCTGTATGTTCAAAAAGGACATTGATTTTACAAGGTGTTATAGGCAGACTTCCATGTTGTGAAGAGATTTTTACTCAGATACAATTTACTCTATTTGGAAAACAGCACATATTTTCATTAATGATTGCAGGCACAATACAAACAATACAGGGGTTTATGTCATACTCTTTATCTTTGTCTAATTTTAAAGATGTAAAAGAAACATGCAAATAAATGCTTATATTTCATATTTCTAAAGGCAATGCAAAACCAAATCGTCCTCATAAAATTTATTTTATTTCTATCTAAATAGATAGATACCTTTTATATACCTGGGACAATGCTGACTATGAAAAGCAAAAGCTAGCTGGGGCTCTATATTGGCCTGGATATCAGAACCATATCAACTTTTCTTTTCTTTTTTCCACAGTGTATGGACAAATGTCTTGCGCTTGAGAAGTCCAGTTATCATTAAAAAGCCTGACTGCAAATAGATTGCAGCTGATTTATATAATTAACAGACAAATGTCTGAAAGAGAGAATGAAAAGTTTTTATTTAGAGGATACTCATTTACATCTCTGTGTGCAATTTAAAATATCTATTTATTAATTCATTATGGATATTTTTAGGTTAATTTGTGATGCATCAGTCCTTTAAACAAAACTTTACTTTCTTTGAGTCTGATAAATTTCCAAAATAGTTAATAACTCCTTTATTTGCAGTTAAATTCAAACTTTTATCTGTAGGATTAAATAATGAATGAATACAGAAAAAATAAATTAATCCACTGAATGACTGCAGGGGACAAATGATTCCCATTTGAATGTATTAATACTGGGTAGACTATAATCACGCATGGCCAAAGGTATTATTACCTGAATATTTCAGCTCATATGTCGCCTTGGAGAATAATGGTGTGTGATTGTTTTGACAGTGATTGTTATTAGTAACATCTTTGTGATTTTTCATACAATGTACCTTAAAGCATTTGATTGATGTGTTTAAGTATAAGAGAGACTTATGTGAGCACTTAATGCATGACGCTCTCTCTTATCCACCAAGTGTAATATTTTAAAAATAAATGTGAAAATGTGTGGAGAATAGTTTTTTCCTACTACATCATTTTAGGGAAGACTTGTTTCTTAAATTTAAATGTAGACAATAAGTACAGAAATTTAAAAAAAGTTTTACCATGTCAAGCAGTATGCTAAAAATGTATCCAATTCCTCTGAGGCAACCAGCTCTCGTTTCGCATTGAAGTTGAGTATTTTAATCTATCAACCGTCTTTTTCGTGGCAACACTTTGTTTTGTGTGATAGTCCATCACTGTGCTGGCCATTAATTCTGCTCCTTGTTGCATGTCCTCAAAACTAAATGACAAAATAATGAATAAATAATCATATTATTTTTTTTGTATTTTGTGAGTTTGGGGGGCTTTGACTTATAACAATTGGTCAAATCATGGCTACAGTATTGCTTTAGACATAAAAACTATTTAATCAAGGTTGTAATGTTTAAAAAAAAAACAAAAAAAAACGATAGTCTTCCCTATCTAAGTCAAAAATGTATTGACGTATCCGACCAACCTCCACCTGGCTTTATTTCAATCAGATGAGTCAAAAATCACATGGCCGCTGGCGATCAGGTAAATTTAAATGTTGTTTTATCTAATTTTTCTTGTAAATGTCCTGCCTCCGCAACACCATATTCCTAAATACAGAGACTGGTTTGCATGGACAACCAAGCACGGGAACTCTCAATCTGGACTGAATGCAAGCACGAAACAGAACATTTCCACCACTTCCGAAAATGACAAACGCCCATTTTCAGTAGCATTAGCATGTGCCATCATTGCTAATGGCACAGAGATATATTAATTAGAAAAGCCTGCATATAGCACATTTTAGATTAGCATTTTAAAAGTTCACCTCACTTGCGGAAAGTGGAAACTGGAACAATGAAACATGACTAATCAAGCTCCCAGAGACATGCTTCTCTTTGTGAATAAATCACAGTTGTGACAACCAGCAGCTGATGTCTAATTTGGAATCAGCTCTATAATAATGGCGAGTATAAGCAATCCCCTATAATAGCAGAGCCACATCAATATCTGGAAATTATTTCTATTGTCTCTCTTCCCTGTGGTGTAATTCAAGCCAAGCTGTAGTCTTTGTCTCATCTCTGAACCCAGCATTGGAAATCAATAGTTTTTCACAAGATCACGAAGAGAACAACGGATGTTGTACGTCAACCCTGCTTTCTCAAGACGGATTTAATCAACACCTCCATGTCTTTGATGATACTGCGGCGATACTGTTTAATCACTTTAACTGGCATGTGTCAAACACTTAGCAAAGAAATTCCCCCTCTTCTTTTTGAAATTGCAGAATCAGTGAAGCAGCGTGTGTTTTCAGAGAGGTGAGAAATTTGGACAGCTTTGGTCTAAATGTTAGAGAAGCCGGCTTGTTCCTTGAAGGTCACCTGTTTGAATTCACAGATCTGCCAGAGTACTTGTGGGCAGGGAAAGTGAATGAGCAACACCCTCCAGAGAGAAAGAAAAAGAGACGAGAGAGAGAGGGGGCGATAGATGGATAGATATAAACGACCTCAGCCTCTGGAGCTAAATGTCCCTGTACATCTAAGAGCCTATTAGAACTTTTCTCTCAGCTGCATACCCACCTCTTCCTCTCAGCTGTATCTACCAAGAAAACAATGCAGAGAGGTGGGACAGCCCCCTCTCTCTCCTTAGGGAAATTAACTAAGTATTTGTGATTGGGTTGTATCCATATTGGACTTAGTGCTACATGTCTCTCACAAAAGATTTAACTCCTGCTCATTATTGGAGACAATATATAGATCCGTAGTTCCAGAGTACACTGGGCAACTGGTGACAATAAAGCTTCAAGGAAGTGGCAGGGCCACAGGATATGATTTTTATCTCCAACTATTGAAGGTGGTGCTTCACCAGTCAATATTGCCATTTATAATTTCTGTGCAGTATTTGTTGCCAATGTCTGTGGAGGGGCCTGACCTTTATGTTTGATGCCTTGCTCAAGAGCGCGTCGGCAGTGCCCAGCCACTATTCCACGGTCTGAAGCGTGGTCCCTCCGGTTCCCAAGCCAAGTGTCCACGGTCTGAGCTACTGCCGCCTCCAGTAGTAGGCAGGAAGACAACAACACATTTATTTGTGCATTTAACACAATTACAGATAAACACATACCAGGGCTGGGAATCACCAGAGGCCCCACAATACGATATTATTGTTATTTTAACCATATTGTAATGTATTGGAATTAATTGCTTTATTACAACTTTAAATTGTGTTTTCTTTTGGGCTGAAAAAGAAATTGATTTTATTATTATAGTGCCAAAAAAGTAAAATTCTCATGTACAATTTAATAAAAGATCGATATTTGGCGTCCGTGGATCACTATTGCCATGGAAAATATTGCGATACTATGCTGTATCATTTCTATTCCCCCACCGGTAATACATACACCTATTCAAAATGTCTGGACACCTTTCCAACAGTTCAATTCAACATTCATTTAAAAGGTATAGTGTGTAAGTTTTATTTATTAATTTATTTAGTAAGTTTTAGTGGCATCTAGTGGTGAGGGATGCAAACTGCAACCAACAAGGCACTCACTGCTCACCCCTCCCTTTGCAAGTGCGTAGGAGAAACTTTGGTGGCCAACATGCTCTGTTGGCTCTTCTGCTAAATAATACATGAGTCCAAATTTCACTTATTTTATTATTTCTAACAAACCAGATGACGACTACTTCTACTACTACTACTACTACTTCTTCTTGTACGTATTCAACGTAGTGATGAAATGCTGTAGAGCAGTTTGTCCATTTGGGCTACTGTAGAACAACTTCCATGTAAGGGGACCGGCAGTGTGCGTAGATAGAAATGGCTCATTCTAAGGTATTAAAAACATAACAGTTCATTCTGTAAGGTCTTTATACACCACTGAAAAGATAGTTATGTATATTATATTGCATTTCTGTCAATAGGTCCTCCTAAATACTCCTCACTGGACCTTTAAACACGTACAAAACACTTTTCTGTTGTGATAAAGCTAACAGGGATTCCGATAAAACACTTTTTCTTACAGGAGACAAAATGTACAGTACATTAAGATGCTTCCAAAATAGGAAATTTGAGCTTTAAAAGTTAGAAATCAACTCAATAAACTTACTCTCACTGCTAGGACATGGTTATTTTACAAACCATTCCTGTAACGTCATTCATTTCTTTACTACTTGTCAAGAAAGATATTTTGATCAAAGTTGAAGGTGAAATATGTTTTGCTGACATTCCTGACCCTACTGTGACCATCAGTAGATGTGTGTGAATCCAAAATGTTCACTCGTGATTTTTTCAAGGCACATTCCCTCCGGGCTATTGACACAACACAGAGACAGCATGCATTGTACATCAACTACACATTTTCACTGCCTCTCCTTTATAATTCCACCATTGTTCACAGTTCAGAAATCCCCTCGGGCCATGTTCCTTAGGGCACTTGTCATGCTGTGTCATACACCTTGGTGCTGTCAGAGGCTGATGCACATGTTCATCAAAAATGCAGACAAGGCACTTTGATCACAAACTAGTGGGGCCTGGAGAGTCAATGCACAGGTGTTCGCTACCTTGACAATGTCACTGCCTCTTTCCCATCTGGTTCGACTGTAACATCCATATGCATGGTGTTGCTGAGCCTGCCTGCCATCTCGCTACACTTCACCCCTTCATCCTCCCTCTCCTTGTCTAAGTTAGGCACCAGTGAGGCTTGCTTCTATCTCAAGAGCACCTTTATATGCCCTTGTAGTGTCTTCCACAGCTCCATTATAATGCTCTTAGTTTCCATTCATTCAGGAGCTGTGTGTGGAATATTATCAAAAGTTTTGGGGAAAGTGCAAGCTCAAGCAGTGTTGGAAACTTTGCAGCGAGACGTAGTACTTAATAAAATATGAACTTTTACTGTATATGCAGGAATTGTGACGTAAATTCACAGCACGCTTTTCATGTTTGGTTGTTGCTGTGAAGGAAGTTCAATTTATTAAAGTGGGGGGAAAAGCATCCCAAAATAGATGTATGTGTTATCACTGCAACATAGTGCAGCTCTGTTGTAATTTGTGCATTTGAACAAGCTTCTCCTTAAGCTGAGTAGCACTGTAACAGACTGTAGTATTGATGTCATCCAGAGACAAACCCCGGAGCTGCTCCACAGACTGAATAATGGAACAACTGCTACGACTCTGACAGCAGACATGGTGATTTTACTGGTGTACGGGCACATATTCTGATACGCAGCTGGAAGCCCTACATTCACATAAAACCCATTCTATGAGCAGCCGGAGTAGGTCAATAATTCACTTTCAATGGACCATCTACAGGAAGTGTCCCCAGATGACATAATCAGCTGAGGTTTGACTTCCAGCATAGGGAGACATCTGTTCGTTTGTAGACATTAATTTTATAGTGCAAAGTCCTCACAAATGCTCTTGACTTTTCGGGTGGATTATCCCTTAAAGCATTTTAGTTGAGAAGTGTTCTTACCTTGATCGAAATAAACTCACTGTTAACAGAATTCTATAAAATAGTAATAAATGCAATGTTACTAGATGAAACGAGAAGTAATTTTTAAGTGTTTTTAGCAGAGCGCAGTACAACAAATGAGGCGGCCATATATCATTATCTACAATATGGCCATGATTTTGTCATACATGATGATGTTGAAGAATTATTGTGAGCCAGGTTCAAGTGTGATGAAGAAGTTTCGGAGAGTGATGAAGACATAGCCCGGCCGAGGAGATGCAGTGTCAGCATACAACGTGTGAACACATCAAATGCCAACACCAAATCTGAAGTATAACATCTTTTGGTCCCTTTTATGTTTCCGTCCCCCCCTAGTTCCTGTAGGTTTCCCTCTTAAATCGTCTTTAACTGGCCTTAACCTAGAACAATAAATCCATCTAATGGTTAAACTCCAATCCTACATCACATTGGAATCTATTACTATCCATGAGTTGTACTCTAATTTGTGGAGCCAGTATGTTCTTGTAAACACTCTTGTAAGACTCAACCTTGCCAGATTCCCAGAGACCACTGATACATGCTCGCCTGACGCATGAGCTTCTGTCTCCACCTTATCAGTCCAACTGTTGTCTCCCTAACAAGGACAGTTACATGAGAGAAATAACTAGAGCTGGAAGGTCAGTAAACACTTGAAGGGGCAGCTAATGACGCCTAGCTAGACCTGTCTTACCTTACTCTGTTGCATCAATTAAGGCCCCTAAGGATATTCTTTAACAATGATGAATGTACGACGAAATGGAATGACAAATAGTCCCCCAGCAAAGCCACATACTGTTTGTTAATTTTTCTTTCTGGCAAACTAAAATAAGTCATACTTGAATAAAATAAATCGATCTGAAACATGGCTGCATCATCAAAATGGGCTTTTCAGTATCTCACCAGGTTGGGGTTTTTTTTCTCCTGCATAGCAGAGCTTTAGTACAAGTGGAAGAAAGCAATATTACTCCTTAGAGACATAATACATCATACATCAAGGTTGTTTTTTAAAATGACAATTGTTGCGTACATTTGATACAGTGCCAAGTGGAGTCACGTACAATTGTGTCAAAAGCAGTGACGATGAATGCACAGCGCCAACCTTGGAGAACTACTACAGTTATACTGGACCGACTTGGATGTTAGTCCAAGTAATTAATTTCATATTTTTGTGCCTCTGGTGAAAAACAAAATTGCAGTTAAGATTTGTTTTGCTGCAGCATAATCCAATTTTCTTAGTGTGGTTGTAATTTATTTCTAATGTTTATTAGTTTTAATATTCAAGTCAATAATTCAAGCTGAGAACCAAAAGAGCTTCACTTTGAATGTGTTCCAGCACTGAAAATCCTTTGGCATTGTAAGTGAAGGAACTGTGATTCTTGCATTATCCACTAGACTCACATTTAGTTTTATAGAACCAACAAGTTGGGAAAATGTAATTAGAACACCTAGCTATTAATATGAAGCAGTTGGAGGCTTGTGGCTGATTATTCATTACCTCTTGTCTACACACTTGCACAGCTGCCCGAGCAGTGTGTCGCTGTCACAGTCGCCCCATCTGTTTGGTGCTGGTGGTTAAAGTAAACCAATAAATGAATGAGAGTGGGGAAACAAGAAAGGGCTTCGGGGAGGGGGATGTAGAGAGGCGCTAGGGGGAAACTGTGTCACGCGAAGGAAAAATATTACAGTGATTTTAAGAATATGAAACACTAGAAAGGAACAAAAAAGCTGAATTGGTGCACTGAAGTCTGAGCTCTACAATGCATATGTTGTTTAAATTATGGGTAAGGGGCTAAAATGTAGGGTTTTTTTGGAGGGTTACTGCTTGACATGAATGCCAGAAGGTTTTTCTGTGAGGTTAGGTTTTGGAACAGGACAAAAGTATACAATATGCAAATGAAAAATGTGAAAAAAATAATAAAAAATATCATCTACACTGTCCTGCTCTAAAAAAATGGTATTTGGAGTGGTCTTTCTCTATCTCAATTAATCAGTCCGGATTCTGCTTTTCAGGAATTAATGATTTCATTATTAGGTTTTGAATGAGTAATTAATTACATTGAGTACATCTGACAGCTTCATGTCATGCACGGTAAGACTTGAAATTACATGTTAATGCTCATGTAGGCCTACGGAATTTTATAAGAAATATAACATTGATGATTTTGAGGTAATAGCACACTATCAGAGGTGACGTCATTTTATTGAGTAGAAAAGGTGCATTGTGCAGTTCTAAAATATATAGATAATATAGATAAATATAAGGTCTACCTTGTAAGTGGAAAGACAGCCATCCATGGTGATGCTGCTATACCAAACCAGTGATGAGGAAATGTAATGTGCATTGCCAGCATTTAAACTCCACTTGCTAACTTGGTGGGTTGCCCAGTAGATTGGCATGATAGATAGAAATTCATGGGCTGTGCTAAGCAGGAAAATGCTAAATATAACAGTATGTCTTGCCTTCCCTGGTCCAGATATAGCATGATTGTCCTTTGAGTTGGTCTCTTATGATGTTGGCTGTGCCAGTGTTTAAATATTTGGACAGTTCTATTGATAACTGACTAGATGGTGCAGATAGAGATGGTATGAATGTTTGGCATGGTTGTCTTAGGAAAAAAAAAGGAAAGGGAAATCAGTGGATGTACCTCAGCACAAACATGTTACACTGCAATATACAGAATAATGCACTGATTTATTTAAAAGAACCAAGTCCTTTTCAAAGATTAATTTGCTTTTAAAGATACAGATGCTTTATTCTATATTTTTCTTGTCAACAAATAAAAATGACAAGATCTAAACCTATAATGCATCAGCCCATTTCTCTCTGACTTTCCAACCCTGTCTGTTGCACTCATCCTCAAGCCCGTTCATTTCTCCATAAGGAAATTATTAAAAACGGATCACAAACATATATTTCAAAGAAAGTGCTATGTCATTTCCTTAAACAAGTGGGAACTTTAGCTTTTACCCCAAAATACTAATTTACAATAATTAACAAGAGCAAATAGTGCATTGGGACTATATTTAGGTGTAGAATAAGACATTAGGCGTATGTGTAGGTATTTAAAATGTGGCAGCAGGACAGAGTGTGTGGGATTGGCTGAAAGTAAACTACAGTGTTCATGCTTATGGGCAACATTTCACCCGGTTTCGGTCTTTTCATGGGATTTGTTGAGAATATTGAATAGTACAGAATAGAATATCTCCAGACTATTCACAATCTTTTACACCTTGCCACATCAGGTCGAGAGGAATGTGTCCCAATCCTACCCTCGTCTATCAAGATAAAAATGACACACACTGTGATGTTGTGTGGACAGATATATTTCCATGTGAAGCTGCACCTTAGTCTGAGATGCTGAGGTGGGAACTTGTTTGTGAATTCATTTTATATAGAGTATAAACATACTCATTTACAGGGCTTATGTCTTAGATTGTTTCCAATTTACAGAGCCAGACCAGTGTACAAACACCAGACTTGTTTTTTTGTTTGTTTGTTTGTTGTTGTTTTTTTCCAGAACGGACAGCTAATGAGAGAATATGTTCACCAAATTTGCGTGTATTGGATGGAAACTACATACTACACCTTTAAAGATTATGTGGAAGAATTGAGTTTAAAAGGTAGAAGACAATCTGCTTTGGCACTGCTATGTCACAATGGGTGCATAAGAAAATATAATGGTTTATATCTTGGGATTATGGATGCCAACACTCAGAGAAGCTGTTTTGTTGTTTTTTTTCTTCCTGCTCTCTCACATCACATTCTTTCATTTTTAATTAATCTCCAGGTTTAAGCTCGGGAAGTCTCACAAACCAATTAAATACAGTCCTCTGCCTGGAGTTGTTCATCAACTCAGAACCTGAAATAAAAAGCAGTGTGTGCATGTATGTGTGCGCATGTAGCTCTGCTTCAACCTCCTGGAACCTTCAAAGGAATAAAAGTACATGAAAATCTATCTTGCTTAAAATTCTTCATTCACCACGGAGGGGAGATATTGGCACTGTTCCATAAGAGGCAAGGCCAGATATGATTGTCTGAAGCAGACACTTTGTGAGAGCTTCCACCATTTTAATCTATCATGCTACATAATTTGTAATGCTGTTGACTAGGCACCGACTTTCACTGGGGTCAACATTACAGGATGATGCACTTTACAGACTATTGTTGTTGATTTACCTAATGGCTCCTGGAGAGAATCGAATTCTTGACCTTTATCAGTCTGGAGGAAAATGCATGCATTTCAAACTTTGCTTAGCGCTCAGGCCACCGCATGTGTTTAACAATGACAAGGTGGTTTTCAGAAATGTGCACTTAATTATAATATTTCTTTACTTTTTAGCCATGCTAGCTCTGCTAATTGCTCTAGGGATGGCAGTGTTGGTTTTTTTGGATGTTTGGTTGGTCCATATTTTTGGCCTAGACTTAAATATCTCAACAACTATTAGATGGATTGCCATGAAATTTGGGACTCACATTCATGCCCCCCACAGAATGATGGTTCAGGTCAAAATTTGCCCGAGGCTTTGGTCTGGAACTAATTATTTGCAAAAGTAATGCCATTCCCATCAGCCTCAGCTGTACTTTGTGTTTAGTGCTAATTTTTAAATGTTAGCAAGCTAATCTAAAATGGTGAAAATAGTAAACATTATAATTTCTCCACATCAGCATGCTGACATTAGAAATTAGCTTAAAACACGAAACATATGCCTAATTAAATCCTCAAATGGAGCTAGCATGGCTGTAGACCCTTGGTCTTGTTCATTTATATAGCCCCAGCTTTTTCTTTTAGTATACTGCACATACACACACATGTACACACACTCAATTGAAATAAATGATTAAATAACAGCAACACATGGTACCTTATTAAAATGTAACTCGTGATTAATCTTCATGCCCCAGTACATCAGCTTTTGCTGACCCATTTTTCCGCTTTTGCACTCCTGATATGGTTCATAAGTTAGCAAAATTGCTCTGAAAATTAATAACACATCATTATGCATTTAAGGTAACACAATTAAGAATCTTGTTATTATCATCATCGTCCAAATATAGTGTGCTATTTTCCACTCCTGGCGCTCTCCGAAACATTCGTGGATGCCTTAATCGAGGAGACTTAAACATGGCTAAAGACATTTAATGGGGAAGTGCATAAGCGGGACAACAAAAGATATATCTGTCACACTAACAATAAATAAATAAATAAATAATACACTATGCTAAAAACACAAGTGGAGGGAAAGAAGGTGCTTTTGTCATTATGATAATACTGTAACAGTGATATGGAAGCAGAAATGTGTCTGTCTAAGGCGTGGACACACATTTGATGTGAACTGTATTTGATGGCTGGCTGACAGCTTTCAACTTGCACCCAGCCTCCCCCAGCTTTTTCTCCCATTGTCAGAAAATATCTCATCTCTTCTTGACTCAGTGTTGGGAGCTGGCGGCTTCTGGTTGAAGGCTATGATGGGATTTGGGGAATAACTGCTACTCCATATTAAGGATGGAGATGAGGATGACTAGTGACTGACAAAACAGACTTCTGGGAGGGCTTAGTTACTATACAGTATCAAGGTCAAGCAGTGGTGAAGGAAAGACATGCGGTAAGTGCTAGCTGCACAGACATGCTGAATGTGCACTGGCCTGCCCATTATGGTTTTAAATAATATTTGTGACGGAGGTTTTGCTGGGGGTGAAAGGAAGGTTTAGAGCATCAGTCTCAAAATCAGTGTATTATATGAGGTATTATTTCACCTGGATTAATTTTAAGCGAAAATAAATATACCAACAACCCCTTTCGCTGTTTTATTAGATTTTTGTGGAAATACTTCTTATTTAGCAGCAAAGAGGGAAGTGAATTATATAGCGTAGTAAAAGCAAAAATGTTTAAAAGCTCTGCACCTGATCAGAGTGCACACACACACACACACACACACACACACACACACACACACACACACACACACACACACACACAGTGTAGGAGAATGCCCACTGTATCCCTCCAATGGCTTACATAACTGAAATGATGTGCTTCAGCTCTTCCCTGCTTATCACCATGAGCCACACTTTATTGCCAGGGCCACCTCAAAGAAAATTAAATGCAGCCTCATCCGTTTGATACCCCCCGAGCACGTTTTGTGAGGTTCTATTGCTGCTGAGATATTGTTGAGCTGTTGTATTTTTCAAACACTCCCCCCAAAGATCCAGCTAAACGGCATATTTTCTCTGTTTTCTTTTTGCCACAATCACAATGGTTCACATTAGCTTTTGACTCCTTTCTACATCCCAGTGTGTCTAACAATGTCCTTCTGGGTGGTAAAAACAATGGACCAGAATATTTTTCTGTTCAGTTTTATTCTGCTTAACTAACATATTTCACTAGAGGGACGTTGCGTGAAGTTAGAGTCTCTCAAAAGGCCCTGCAAATCATTAAATTATACATCAAGATTGAATGCCCTCCAAATGAGTCCCTGTAAGCTTTTTGCTGTAGACTGTTGATCTATGATCCTTCCTGCTCACAAAATATAACACCAATTAATAACCTATTGGAAAATAAATGACTTTTCTATTCAAATAAGTATTCTGTGGTTGGCCTTTGCACTAATGATGCTTGCCAAAGAACTTGGTAATGATGTTTTTACTCCTCTCAGAGATATATGAAATGTTAAAGTGAAATAAAGGGATATAAATGGGACTCCTTCAGAGGGGTTAAAATACATAACGAATCTACTGCAGCACACTGGCCCAAACCTTTGTTATGCATGGCCACCACCACATGTATGACTTATGTAATGCTTGCATATAAATAGAGAGGCTGTCGTGGGAGTAGAGCTTGGACACATTGCGACTCCCCTTCTCCCATTATAGTAATTGAATACTTCTGTGGTGGGCATGTGTTTGGCTGCAATTCTACTGCAAAGAATGGTGGCTTTCGATTATATGTCCTCATTTAAGTGTACATTAATTGAACCTGAAAGAATGTGGTCTGGCATTTCAGTGTATGGAAAACTGATTTAGGACATAAAGAACATGCTGCACGCGTAATCTGTCTTACTACACGTAGCTATGTAAGCCACTGAAAAATATAAAACCCCTCTAGAGTCAAATCTCCACTAAATGTAATGCAAATACATTATTTCATATTAATGTATATGAATATTAAACTAGCCAACAATTTCCCCGGGCCCCAGACGGCAATTGGAGGTAGCAGAACGTAGTGGACGGGCTGTGGTGTGTGGATGCACTGGATATAAGATGGGCCCGAGCCATTTACAGCACTGTAGGCTAGCTCCCGGCCTTGCATCGGATGTGAGCAGCCACCGGTAGCCAGTGCAAGTTGCGGAGGAGCAGTGTAAGGTAGGTTGAAGACCAGCTGAACTGCAGCATTGGGGGCCTAAGGTGACAAGGGGCCAGAAGCTGCGTCAACTCCTGGATGAGGATAAGAATAACCCTCATGATCTAAGTGATGGTCGAGTTTAAATACAATTTATTTTTCATTTTATGATGTGCATATAACATGCAAAGTCCTTTATAATTTTGTACTTAATCAAATCACCAAAAACTAATATTTACCAACTTAAACATACAAAATGCCAACGTTACATACAAAATGAGCAGAGTGGGGGGGATGGTGTCCATTTGTGGCCTGCAGCTCATTTTTGCAGAGGGGCCAAGTAGCAGATTATTCCAGCTCGGTTCTAAACCAACTGTCTACATTTAATCTTTTTATTTTTTAAAGAAACCAAGTAGCATCCATTACAGTCGCTGTTCTGATTAATGCCATGTGCTTGCTCCTAGAGACCCATTATGTTGTGTGCTTTGCTTGTTATTAAATATTCATGTGACTAGTGAGCTCAACATTTTAGCCAATCTGCAATTACCTGTGAATGATGTGGCCCAGTAATTATCTCTTTGTCTATCGTTATTTTTGTTATACATATCACATAAAGGCTGTGATTACAAATCATTTATATTCTCTGTCCAGCACATCCACCCCCTTTTCATCGGCACACAACATACCTCTGTTACACAAATGTGACTGTATGATTGAATACAACCATTTTCAACTTTCAATATACCTGGTTTTCAAGAACCAACCCTGAAGTAACTTGTTCACACCTTTTTTCTGCAGATTTTCTTTGGTGGAATAATGATGCAACTGCCTTGGAAATTAATGCAACTTCACACATTTCATTTCAAAGTCAAAGCTGAAAGAAAAAGACTGCCAAGTCCTGTCAGGCCACAGCGATGTAAATTCATCTTGGGTTTGTTCTTTTTTACATTAATACTTGATATCGATTGGAACTTTGCACCAAACCTTGGCATCTGCTAAATGGCTCAGGGTATATTGCAGCGAATGTGATTAGCATTGCACAGTCAGAGACATTTTCTCAGCAAAATGTATCAGCACATACTTTGGAATAGGACTGGAAGTAAATTTCAGAATATACTGACAGGTTCAAAAGACCTTGTGTAACCTAGCTGGACAAAGTCAAAGTGGTTGACAGTGAAACGATTTCCCCAGAAGCCACGAGACCACCAGAAGTCCTGGTTACATCTTAATTAGTTGCACTTCACATGCCTCGGAAGCTAGCTTCTCAGTTCTTTTTTGCTAGTTTTGTTGTGTGTTAGCAACAAAGTTGTGTATGTGTAAAAGCCATTTTGGCATATCTGTACTGTGTTTGTCTAAAAGAAAACATATTTTATGCTTAAGTGTACATTTCATAGTAATATTCTCCATGTTACTAAAAGGAAAATGAGAATTTCTTCTAAGGTGTAGTTCTAAACCACTTGCTCCTCACATTTGTAAAGATGCTTAAATTATTTGAGAAACAGTATTTCAGATAAGAAATAGTAGACTACGATATTTGTTTAATTTTAATGTTGGTTGAGCTTATACCAATATAATTCTAGCAATTCAGAATGTTGAACTAGAGAGTAACAAATACTTTTCAATATATTAAGTAATTGTATTTAACCCACACTTACTATGATGTTGTTAGTATGGCTTTGTAAAAAGTAAGAGAAATGCAAACAGAAGGGAAAGGGAAGGTGCCAGTCATCTGGATTGGTACAATCTCAAACACACACAATACTTAAAGAGTGCACTCTGAGTTATCTGACACTGACAGATCCGATCTTACCTCAAATAAAGTTGACTTTGACCAATTTACCTTTATGTTCATTAGACATTGACTTGAAATTGTAAAAATCCCACATAAGGACAATATCTTTCGGTTTAAAGGGCCTAGTTTTGATGTTTCATACTCCTTTAAAGGTAATTCCAGTTGCATTGTCTTACTATCTTATTTCAGTAGCTTAAGGAAAAAAGTAAAAGCAGTTTAAGTCTGCATGTTTTTTAAAGAAAATGTGGAATTTAGCTATTATAAATATAAATTATAAAGAAGGTTGTGTGCTAACGATTCTAATGCTTCAAAATGCATATTTTATAACATATTTACAGCCCTGCCTTTTAACAACCATATCATCATATAAACAAACTGACTTTTAGACTGAGTTTTAATTAATTCTACAATACATTTAACATTATTTCTTCATCACATAAATCATAAGCACATTAACAAGGTAGCGTAAGGCTCATGGCCATACTATCCTGACAGTATCCCTGCAACCAAAAAATAACAATATAAGTGAGAAGTGAGAAGTGGTAGGAAATTAACTTTAACGAGCTAAGGAGGGAGAAAGAAGACACTTTTGAGAGCAATTAGAGAGGGGAGAAAGGGGAAGTCATTCGGCGTAGAAGTTGATGGAAAGACCTTCTTGAAAAGTTTGTGACTCTGCTGACTGAAATCTAGTGGGTCATCCACTGCTGGAAAACCTGAAGAGACAGGGGGTCGAGACTGATTGGTTCGATGAACAGGTCAGCGCAGAGATAGAGAGCGCTAAGTGGAGTGGCAGAGGATGTATCAGTGAGCAAACAGGATCGTGTGTGGTTTGGAGCTTTTGGAAGTGTTATATGCAGGGGCAGTTTCAGTGTTCTGAATCTGATACAGTCAGACTTGGGTTGCCAAGAGGAATGTAAGGGGCAATTTAGGGATGTTGAAGGCAAGACCAGCTACAGTTTTATGGAATGTCTAAAGGGGTATGAAGACAGTAGAGGGTGAGAAAGGAGAAGGCTGCAAGTTGAGATACAATATAAATGGGATATAATGCTTGAACAATGATTTTGCTGGTTATGCAGGAAGAGTTCTGTCACAAACCTAGCCAACTCTGGATCCCAATAGAGTAGTGTTGAAACCACCAAAAGTAAGTTAGTAAGTAAAGATTTTTTTGTATAATACATTCAAAACAAAAGTCAGAAAGTGCTTCTCAATAAAAGCATAGCATATCAAGCTTGAAATCAAGGGTTACAGGCTAATTTCCTATTTTTAAAGCTGGGCCCTATATTCACATATGTTGGTGTCGAAATGATTTTGGAATCCATGCAGTAGATGACTGACAGGTGTGACGGCCCCAGGGCATCTGCCAGGTTGTTTGTGTGTGTGTGTGTGTGCGCGTGTGCGTGTGTGTGTGTGTGTGTCTCTGTGTCTGGGTTTTGTTGGAGGGTGAACTTCCTGGTGGAGTGGAGCTGAGGCCATCAGGGAGATCAGAGGCAGCTGGCCACTGTCTCCAGATTGCATAAAACTCACCCATTCCTGATTGTTGGGGAGCTTGACTGCTTGCTTTTTTCTGGTCCCCAGCACCATGGCATGTTGATGTTACTTCTGTTTTGTTTAAGTTTACCTGGCACTATGTTTTGCCAGCCACATTTGTTAAGCTTTAAAATTATTTGTTATATACATTAAATTAAATTACTTTTGTTAATAAACATCCTTTCCTGGTAATCCCTTAAGTGTGGTTTCCTCTATTTGCTGTGGCCTCTGAGCCGGGCCACAACAAATTGGGGACTTGTGTAGCAGGTCTAAACTACATATGATTTTTAATAAATTTATGAGAATACCCAATTATGAATTTTAATATTCAGAAAATATTAATCCATAAATCTCTCGTTTCGCGGGGGCACCACCAGAGTTGTTATTAACCCAAAGTCTCCGGACCTCTGGGTAGCTTTTAATAATTATACAATTATCCACTAGTGATCAATTAGCTAATAATCACTCACTTATCTTAAATCAGTCAGTCAGTCTCATCTGAAGAGTAAATTCTCTTGGCAGGGACTTAGAAGTAGGCAATCCACACAATTCCTTGGTTACAGTGAATTTATTAACTAACTAAGGTGATATAAAAAGGTGGTTAAATACATCAGAGAAATAAACAATGGCTAAACAATGAGAATGGAGGTTCGATTGTGGGAGGATTTGACTCATACGGCAACTAATGAATGCAGTTAGATGATAACTTGGTTAAATTTGTCTAGGGTTTTAAGGATTACATATGCTGGACTAACCAACTATTGGACATCCCTGACCACAGAATGCTTTGTTTTGCCTTACGGTAGGTCGACGGCCTGCCTTGGTCTGTTGCATGGGTCCCACGCTAGCTGCCTGATTCCTGGCTTTTTTCTAGGGAATTCTCCAAGGTTCTCCGTGTCTGGAATGAAGAAAAACCCTCAAGGGTTGGTCGTCCTCCGTCTGGCAATTCGGCTGTTCTTCAGGTGTCCTTTGTTGTCACTGGCGAGACCACGTGGCTTGGTCTGACCTCGGTGAAGTTAGCTTGATGAAAAAGCTTAACAAGGTAAGGGATTTGACTAATTGTAATTTGGTGCTGTGGGGTGATGGAATCTTTGGTGCAAATTTGTTTCTGCAAAATAGTCACGGGACAAGGAAGGTTGAGGTTAAGTGTTGCCTTTTTTGCACAAATATATATATTGAGATAACTCCCCTGTAGGTATCGCGCGTTTTCCTCCTTGGGATTCATGTGCATATGAACATAGTGCGGGGTGAAAGTGGTTGGAGTGGTTGTCTCGGGAGCACTTCCGTGGTTGTGGTAAAGTTGGTGAAACTACTGGGTTTTGGTGCGTAAAGACCAGGGTTGAGTTATGTAGATTGGCTTAGTCACTTTTGCGGGGACGCTCAATTTATGAGGTTACTCTGTGGCCTATGTTGCACACTAGTTAGGTCAAGACTATACATTCTTTTGTTTACCGGGGATGTGCTGTTTGCGCATTGGTCAGGTGGTGTTAATCATGGCAGGAGTAGATGATTTCATGGACATTCCTTCAGAGGAATTTTTGGATCAGTGTATTAGGGATCAGTTGTTAAAGATAGCTGATCATTATAAAATCAGTGTAGGGCAGTAGGGTTGGGCCGAAAGACGATGCCATTGTCCATGGCTGACAGACATCACGTAGTTGAACCGGCATCATGATTGTCTCAAATGTTCACATTATACCACCCTGTGAAAACAGGTTTTAATGACCATGGACATTATCATTATTGTTTTTAAGTAGCCTATGCTTTGAACCTTCCTCGGAACTGTCTTCTCCCCTAAAAGACTCTTCTTTTTTATCCCCCGCGACTTCTTCCTTATCTTTTTTTTTTTTTTTTTTTTTTTTACACGAGTGAAGTCTGTGCGAAAACACATGCTGACGACTGCTGCCCCCCCCACCCCCCTTCTACCTGATGACATCGTCCATCCCGATGTTTCATTGTAGACATTGTCCGATGGAAATTTTGTAGCCCAACCCTAGAGGACAGGAGGTTAAAAGAAAATTTTAGATCTATTATAAGGGCACATTTGTATGACATGGGTGTTTTAACGCCTGTACCAAAATCACTTAGTCCTACTAATTTGGCTGTAGATGGTTATTCTCAGGACGTGTCTCCTCATGTAGCTTTAAATCTTGAACAGCAAAAAGAAATCTTGATTTTGCGGATTAAGTTAGAGAAAGATAAAGAGTTAGAGTTGGAAAAGATGCGGCAGCAAGCAGAAGTTGATAAAGCATTAGCATTAGAACAAATGAGGCAGCAAACAGAAAGGGCAAAGTTAGATCTAGAAAGTGAAAGACTGAGGTTGATTAAAGAAGGTAAATTATGTGACTTCTCAAGGAATGGAGAGTTGGCTCGGGGGCTGTGCTGCCCAAGTCAAAGACTTGTTAGGTGGTCTTTATTTCTCCAGTCCTACAACTTGGATATACATCATGTAAAAGGCAGAGATAACATTGTTGCAGATGCTTTGTCCAGAGCCCCCTGTCAGTAATTGTTCTATTTTTCTTAATTTTGGTGTCTCTATCTCACTCTTAAATCGCTTCCAGGCACCAGTTGCAGGGATGAGATGTGAGGCTGCAGGATGAAGGGAGGGAAGAGCCAGGAATGTTCAGGTGACTTTATATTGAGTGTGGTGACAGTTATGTATAGGTAATTTTGAGGAATGGTTTAAGACCTGTAAAACTTAGAAAAGTTAAGAATGCTATGAGTTTAGCGTGGTTATTTGCTAGCGTTCCCTGCTGGCCATTTTCAGAAGAGCAGCTGGCGTTTTCAGCTGGCAAATAACGCTCTAGTGGACACAGGCCCTAAAAAAAATGTGTCACTTACCATCATAGAAAATTGTCATTTTACTAAATCTGATATAACCCAACTGGACAAAGAAAAATTTAGCTTCTAGCGTCTAATGATCATTATGATGTGATCCATTTAAATGCATTTGTGGCCTGGAGCTAGTGTGCAGGCAGACAATTTTTATTGGTGTGGTTTTCCAGCAGCCATGTATGCTACAATTAAGCTCCTTCCTCCATCTTTTTTCATGTTATGCCTGATTCCAACCTTACACTTTGGGAGACCAGTCATAGTGCTTCCGCTCATAACCCTGGCAGGATCAATGCTTTCACAAGCCTTACACAACCATTTGTCAGCATCAAACTATTCCTGGTGCTATGTCCTTGAAAACAGTGATGCAGAAGACCTGTTGAGGTCAGGAACTTCTTGGAAAAAAAAGCAGCTCCGTCTTGTTAAGACTGAGCATGAAGTGGTCGGCAGACATCTATCGGTCTCCAAGGCATGCACAGATGTGCACCTCAACCCGAGTGTTAGGCCTTGAATGAGAAAAATAGACCTGAGTTTGGTTTGCGTAGAAATGGTACAAAGGAAAAGTCAAGAAACACAATCACAGGGCTAAGGACTGAGCGCCCAGAGATCCCAAAGGAGAACTTGAGTGCTGAAACAAGCCCTACTTAGAATGATAATGAACCAGGCTTTAAGGCTGCATCACCAGATTCAAAGATGCAATAGACTCCTAAAACAAAATCCAAGGAGGGGCTACTACGAGGTTAACCACTATAATGTACAGAACTGCACGTTTTTAAATTTACCTTCCAAATCAAATAAGATATACTGTTCATGGAAGTATCTGGAGTATATTCTAGTAGAATATTTTTCTCCTCTATACAAGTAGCACTCCAATTATTCTATACTAATTTTGTACTTAACCAGATACACACATTCCCATTGGCTTCGCCTCAAGATAAACTTTCATGCGTTTCTGTTTCATTGATAGAAACTTTCTAAAACAGGATACCTGCAGCGGAGATGACGGCGTTCCCGCCATAAAAGAGCTCCTGTTTTCAAAGAACAAAAGTAAGATGGCCTCTCGCAGGGAATTTCTGGCAAGTTTACCTTTCAGACGGCATTGTACAGCTGCAGGTTGAAGTAATTATATACTGTTAACCGTGTCCCCCATGGCTTATGAGAGTGAGAGGAATATGTGCTCTTGAAGTATTATATTCCTCTGAGAAGCACTCCATTTTTTTTTTTTAATATTTCATTATTTTTTTTTTTTTCCCACCCCAGAGTGGTTTGACTTCAAAGGGCTGAAACATTCCTAGAGTATCCAGGTTTCTGTGTCTAATTAAGCATTCGAGAGGCGCTGCTTCTTGCAACCATGTGTTTTTGTAAACAATCAATATTTCCCTGCTAGAAATAGGTACTTCAGAGGCAAGTATGATGGGACTCAAAATCAAAAGCTCATCTTCACTAATCAACCAGCTGAAATTAGTTTGAAACATGTTGTTGTAAAACACGGTGCCTGACATATGCAAAGCCACTTAACACTGAAATATCAGCCATGATTACCGGTGCCTTATAATAATAAAGTCATCAGCTTTATACTGCCAGATGGAGGATTTGCCTATGAAATAATCAATCATGGTCATGCTATATTGTACATCTACTCCTTGGAAATTAATTATCTGTATCAAACAGCTGACTTGCCTCAGGTACCAATCATTGTTTCCATACACAGATTACAAAGTCGATTTTAGTTGTTTTATACATGTCATATTTGGTGATGTATTTATGATTACCATATCTTAATTATGTGTCTTTCAGTTTTTGTTTTTGCAACAAACCTCAGCCATTTTAATGGGAGAACTTTTAGAAAACAATGCATTTGGAAATGTAAAAGTTTTCCCAAGAAAATGAAAGAGACTGGGTAAAATATTGACGTATCTAATAGCTAAAACAAGTCTGTTAGACTTGGATAGGTGCATGTGGGAGACAGATTTTTCTTTGGCTCACAATTTAACCACAAAATCATCCACATTAATATGGCAGGCTGGGACTTAGTCCAGCTATTAGATTTACATAATCTTCTGGTGAAATGTGGCTATTACTGTAATCATAGGACATCAGAGAGATTTTTTTCTCATGAAAGGGGAAATGGAAAAGAAAAAAAAATAAATCTTGGAAGCTTTGTCAGATCTGCCCAGCTGGTATATGAATTTGCAGTCTGTGTTTTAATATTTCTTAGATGGTAACAAAGACTTTGATTCTTGATTAAAGCAGCGAGCACTGAACACCATTTAATGTGGTAGTAGTGCATTGTAACTCAAGTTCCATGATCACAAACCAATCCCTTCAACAAGGCTGTATAGGTCTGCCCTTATTATGGCAGATACGAACATTAGAGTAAGACTGTCCTCAACAGAAAATGTATGCATTGCTCTTAACGTTAATGCAAGCAACTTCTCAGAAGAAACGGCAGGAGTAGCACGCTGCTTTTCAGTTATATAAAAACAGAACAGGTTTAATTTGTTTCTTTTTTACTGTTGTAGTTCTGCCTCTGATGTCGTTGTACATCGGCTGCTCAATCAGAAAAAGTGACAACAGGTGTGCATCATTAGGTCCTCTTAGCAGTGAGGGACTGGGCGCTGTTAAGCTGTGGGTATAATTTCTCTTAAGTAAATGACATCCTGTTAAAATTGGTGTACTCCCGGGCGCCCCAGGTGCTCACCTGGTAGAGCGTGCACTACATATTAAGGTCCTTAAGCTGCCTAGGTTTGTGTCCAGCCCAGGTCCTTTGCTGATCGTCCTCCTATCTCTTTCTCCCCTGACCTTCCTGTCGCTTTCTACTGTCACTATCAAATAAAGTGGAAATGGCCAGAAATTATCTTCATATAAAAAAAAATGTGCACTCATGGGTGTGTATGTGTGCCCATAGGTAAACAGTGATATCAGCAGTCACTAAGAAATATTACATTAATGGTTTATTTATTATTTTGTATTAACAGATGTCATCTGTCTAGCCCACCCTATGGTTACCTGAGCAAATGGTAGGTTCCAGCTAGCTGAGAAGGTAAAAGACCAGTCACTAGTCAACAGTAATAGGATGCAGCTTTCTGTTTTAGCTGTTCCCTTGAAGATTATATGCTTTCAAGTCACAAATAAAGCCCTTCAGACATGGCGTAATGTAGGTATGTGCATTCTAGAGACCTCTGCCACCATCTAACAGGAAGAAGATGCCAACAGCAACAGACAGAAATGAACTTGGCAGAAAAGAAAATGTTTGGTGTTGTTTTAGTCATGCCATGCCTATGGCTCAGATGGCAGGCAGCCCAGTGTATACAGATCTGTCATAGTGTCTCATTGGTATATAGTGCAAATGTCCATGATGATGGTATTTGTGGTAGAAAGCATAACAGAGAATAGCAATGGAGGAATTCAAGGTGGATATAACAAAAGAATAAACACACCAACCTGTGAGCTTTCCCCTTGAAACAGATAGTGTGATTCTTCTGTGGGGTTAGGTGCAAACACACAATATTTGCATTATAACTGACAGTACAGTTGAGTGATAGCATACTTAAAGGAAAATGATGGTTATAAAATATTGCAAACTGATACATGTGCAACAGAGATTTCTGCTAATTTTCATCATAGCGCTTTCATTCTACTTTGTCTCAAATTAGGAATTTTGGTTTAAGGTGATAAACACACCAAAAATAGACTGCATTGCATCTGGCAATGATCCAAGTATCATCTCTTAAGTAGATCAAGTACATATCGAACTGTGGGGCAATGTATGGTCTGTTTTTTGTTTATTTGGTTTTCCACATTTACAGATCTTTGAAATTTACTCCATTCCAGACTCAGTGAACACATGTCTACATAGAAAACTACAAAATACTTCAACTCCACTCTTTTCTATGCATATTGGTGCATTTATCATTATATTTCTGTGCTAGTTGGTTTAACCTGCACTAAATGCTTCACCATTTCAGCCACTATCAAACATAAATATGTAAATCTAAAATATAAGTTCAACTGTGAAGCACTTTAACAAGAAGCCATTGGCAGTGAGTAACCTCCTGTCTTTTCTGAAGGGATGAGGTTTGATTCGGAAGCATCCGGTTCCTAGGCCAAAAAGGATAATACGGCAAAGGAAGAAAGAGAGAGGGGAGAAGGCACAGTTGTACGATTGGGAGGTTGAATCATCAAGCTTGGTGGAATTTCAGCAGCTTCAGAGAAAGAGGGGAGCAACACATTGTTAAGGAGATTAGAGGAATAGTCAGAGGAGAGAATCCCTTTTACTTTAATCCCATATGAGTTTAAATGGAGAGGAGAAGACACTGTTTGAACATGTGTGCAACTGTGGTTGCAGTCGGTTTAGTTCAAAAATGGCAGAAAAAAGCACTGTCTGCTAAAAGCAGGGCAAACAACACTGTTTGGAGGTTGTCTTCAGACTGATTTTATTCTGTAAGCAGAATAACAAGTTGGGTGGGTGACAAATAACTTGAAATGAGGGTGGCATAGTCATACAATTTCTACCTCAGACATAATCAGAAGTGATAGAACTAGCTGAACGCAGATGCAGAAATTCAGCAAGTGTTGTGATTATTACATCACGCCTACATCTCCAAAGAGGAAGAACTTTAATTGTATGCGTAAGGAAGCTGTAGTTATAGTCAGAATGTAACAGAGAGAAATTTGGTTTCAACTGAACATTTGGCAAATAGCAATGGGACGTCACCGTAGCTATGTGAAATACAAAGGCTCAGTTCACAAAGTGCATTCATTTAGAGAAACAAATTAAAGGTTCCAATCCAGGGGGAGATGTCTGTGCAAAACAGCAGGCGCTGAGCCCTGAGACTGTGAAACATTTGCACTATGTAACATACTGACAACTAATAATTTGGGTTTAAAAGCAACTAAAGTGTTTCATCATACCATGTGCCATTTAGCACTTCAACCAGAGAGGAAGGACTAATCAGAGAAATGGTCCTGCGAGTGTTTGAATGTAAAGGGAAACATGAACACAGTGCACCCACTGGGGCACAAGATTCAGCACCTCATTAGTAACGCCTGGGTGCGGCTCTATGATATCACAACTACAACAGTTTTGTTCCATCCTACCCAATTTTGTTGACTTGCTTGGTAATTTTTTCTCGACTTTGTGCTTCTATCAAGGGTAATTAAATGATTTAAGTTTATTGTTAATATACAATTGAGACTCTGCAAAAGGTGTTTTATGTTGAAAACTGACCAGATGCTCTTTGTCATTTCTATCCCCATGCAGCTTCAGTCAAAAATAGACTAGGCATGCATTTTAAGCATCTGGGAGGCTTCGGAAGTGGGCATCTGGTGGAATCACAAGCATTGTCTATAATGGCCACATTCAGCTCCCGCAGCCGCATCACAGCTGGAATGCGCTGCAGCTGTGCCCTTTGAAATCACAGTAATGGTACATGTTTTAAGAACTGAGGAACCAGTATGTTAATTTCACTGTCAAAACATTTGGTGTTTTCTGTGCTTTCAGCTTATATATTCGTGTGTTTTGTTAACACTGGCTTTACTACCTCATTGTTTTATGTGTAATAATAGTCATAGGCCAATCAAAGTTGATTTATTTTCTTCTGAATTTAATATAACCAAATATGTAGAGAAGTTTTTGACTTTCATGTTTTATAAGTTACATGGGCTATGCATGAACAATACATAGCCTATTCCTTGTTCTTTGCCAAAAAGTCATTCATAGAAAAAACAGTGTTTGTTGTCCCACATAGTAATGTTTATGGTCGGTCAGACCATAAACCAGACCAAGAAAGGGATGGGGATCAAGACCCGGTTCCAAAATTTCTCAAAACCCGAAAATCAATAAGGTTCGAGCTTATCGAGACTTGCGTTATGTCTCGAGCGTCAAATCTAATTTAATTTGAAACACAATGGATAAGAAAATCATCAGGGTGCAGTCTCTGCCTTCTCTCTGTCGGCTCCGACACACACACACACACACACATACACACAGCGGCAGCAGAGCGAGAGGCTGCGCCTTCGCAGTGGAATACGGTGAGGGATAAGTTAGCTCCAAAAAAAACTGTACCGTAAGTTGATGATAGCTACGCTCATTACTGTAAGTACGTGCGATAAAACCTTTGCAAGTAAAAAGACAATACTTTATCAATACACCTGTCTGTAAGGTAAAGTTAAACATGTAGAAATGGTTCATTAAATCATCTCTGTCCTCAGTATCTCATCCTGTATGTTTTATACAAGCTAGCTTGGCGCTAGCTTGGCATAGCCAAATGTTAAAAACAAGCTAAATAGAAAGCTGTCTGTCTGGAGCATAGACTGGTCTGTAGTCTTAAAAACTCAGCTGCTGGCTGAGACAAACCAGCCCCTCCTCCTTCTACTTGGTAATGTTACCTGCAGCCAGCGAGAGAGGAGGAGGGACTGATCCTTCTGTTTAAGACTGTGGATCAGCTGGTAAACCCAACCCCTCCTTGTGCCTCAGCTGGAAGTAATGATGACTGTGAATTGTTTTTATCTTATTTAACAAATAAGGTGGTGTCAATCAGAGCCTCCATTACCCCCGCGGCCTCTTACTCAGAGGTTCCTCACCAGCAACAAGAGAGTTTTAACCAGTTTTATTTTTATAACAGTATCACAACTGAGAGTGTCCTCCAGCCCACTTGATGTAATACCTACAAAGTTTTCACTGAAAGTAATAGATTCTGTTGGGCCCCATTTGATCTCTGTTTTCAACAGCTCCCTATCTACTGGTTGTGTTTTGCGTGTCTGTAAACAACTATGTCTCTTCGTTCTGTCCAGTTAAATATGGTGTGCCTCAGGGGTCGGTCTTAGGACCCATTTTGTTTTCCTTGTATCTGCTTCCCCTTGGACATATTATCCAGATTTCCTATGATGCACTGAGCTCCTCTCTCATCTACTTTCTCTCCCTCTGTATGCAACCTCATCCCATTATTGCATGTTACTAACACAACTTCTCCCCTTTCTGGTAGTCTTGTGCTTTCTTGTCCCTCTCCTCTCTCCTCCTATCACTTCCTGCAGGTTTTCTGGCTCTGGAGCTGTGGAGTCTGGATCTGTGGCTGCGGGTCACCTGCTGCCCCCGTGTTCCTGCTCGACACCCTCTGCTGCAACGACTATTGTTACTAGTCCTATTATTATAATCATTAACATTACGACTGTTACCATTAACAGTACTATAAATATCTGTACCATTTTTCATTTAGTCTATAGCAACATCACCTTTACTGTCTGTACCCCTCTGTGTGTATATTGTGTAGGCTTCCTCTCTCTCTCTCTCTCTCTCTCTCACCCAAACCGGTCAAGGCAGATGGCCGCCCACCCTGAGCCATGGTTCTGCTCGAGGTTTCTGCCTCTTAAAAGGAAGTTTTTCCTTGCCTCTGTTGCCTAGTGCTTGCTCTTGGTGGGAACTGTTGGGCTTCTGTAAATAGCATCATAGAGTACGGTCTAGACCTGCTCTTTTATGAAAAGCGCTGTGAGATAACTGTTGTTGTGATTTGGCGCTATATAAATAAAATAAAATTGAATTGAATCCATAAACATGGTATTTCTTTTCATATTTATGCTGATGACACACAAATATACTTGCCCGTCAGATCCACAGACCCTGGAATGCTGAGTTCACTTAACAACTGCCTTTGTGAAGTTAAAAAAAGGATGTCAAATAATTTCCTCCAGCTGAACTCAGACAAAACAGAAATCCTGGTCATTGGGTCCCAGCAGATGGCAGTATATACAAATACTGCCATCTGCTGGTTCCCTAGTAAATCACATTAAGCCTGTGGCAAAGAACCTTGGTGTTTAGTTTGATAGTAATTTAAATTTCGAGCAGCACACCACAAAGCTTGTTCAATCATGTTTTTATCAACTTAGAAATATAGCAAAAATTCGATCTATGTTAACTTTTAAGGACACCGAGACCATTTTACACGCCTTCATCTCATCACGCCTGGATTACTGCAACAGCCTTTTCACCTGTTTAACCCAAAAATCTATTGATCGACTCCAGACTGTCTAGAACTCAGCTGCCAGGCTTTTAACCAGAACAAAGAAATATGACCACATTACTCCTATTTTAGCTTCATTACACTGGCTCCCAGTATGTTTTAGAATTGACTTTAAAATTCTATTGATTACTTTTAAAGCTCTTCATGGCCTCTCGCCTTGTTATATTTCTGAACTTTTAGTCCCATACACACCAGCACGTAC
>NC_060172.1:24198538-24223063 GCF_021292245.1 Micropterus dolomieu | reverse complement strand
CCCAAAGAATCAAACCTGCCAGAGATCAAAACACAGGTGTTTATGGGAGTTCAGAATAAAGATACGATATACCAAAACAGACTGAGGTGTGTGTTCATCGTTATGGGCGTTTCCTCTGCAGGGGTCAGATCAGCAAGGACTATGAACAAGAGTTCCCCTCTGTAGAGGTTGGGCCACGACTAGTGCGGGGATGCAGTGAGGACAGTCAGGTCATACTGCACAGGCAGGTCAGTGTCAGCTGCTTTTTTCCAGCTTTAGAAGACATTGTCTATTTAGAAAATGTGTCTTCTTTTTTTTTTCTTCCAGTAGCCCTGAAGAAACTGTGTCCTATGAATCATGTCTTGTTCTTTCAGGGTCCTGACAGTGAGGACTACTGGGAGAAACTGGCCCAAGAATCAGATCCAAGCAGGCAACAGAAAGAACTATTAAACTACAGTGCCATCATACCTCAACTTAAATCCAAGATGTTGGAATTTAAAGCTCAGGTAATTAAGAAAAATTTAAACTGAGCATAAATTGATTCTCTTGGAACAATTTTGCATTTTGTCTCCTTTTTTTGTTGTTTTCTTGGTCAGCTAACAGGTGGCGTTAAAGAAGTGTGGCAGATTCACCAACCACTGAAGGTCTTACACAACCTGATTCTGACCTCTGACCTCGAGAAGTTGTACCACATTGGCCGTGAACTTGGACTACCCCATGTCCTCTTTGACATAGTCCAAGATACTGTAGAAAACTCAAATTCCATCAAGGTTATTGCTGTGAAACATGATCAACAATTCATTATTCCTGCAGTATTAGTATAGTATTACTGACATTTTTTACTTCAAAATTTTCCTGCTCAGCCACTGTGGAGCGTGCCAGCACTTGGAGAAATTATTGTTGTGCTCATGATCTACTGGGAGAAACACTATGACTGGGTGGAAGAGGCGCATAGGTATAATTATTCCTTTTCTTCATTGAAGCTGAATTTAGTTTGTAAACACTGAGTGACTATCATACGTCTCAGTCATTCACCTGTTGCAGCTCATCATCTATTCACTTACTGTAGACTGGAAGAGTTCACCAGGCCCTTCATCACAATTCTCAGTCAACCAAACCTCATTCCTTTGGCAGTAAGTACTCATTGAAGTTAGTATGTATACACAGTAAATAGTGACTCTGGTAATTACTTGTGGTTTTACAGGTAGCTTGCCAGTTGTTTGACAAAGCTTATTCTTGATCTCTTCTTTAGCCTCTGGCTGCCTCTGCTTTGTCCCTGTTAACACAACACAATGTTGATGTGGAAGTTGATATGGACAATCTAACTGCTTTGCTGAAAATCCTGCTTCTGGACTCATATCAGGTACTGAATATGTGTAATTTGTATATTTGGCAATCATCTGATCATTGTCATGCAAGTTTAAAGTGATCCGCCAGTGTCACAGGTGTTACACTCTTCTCTGCCTTGTCAGCCCAAAGTTTGTCTTCCTTCTGGCTGGGGACTCTGCGATGGCCTCCTGTCTTTACTCCTTCACACACTCTCTGAGGTCAGAAAATAACTACTGTGTGATTAAAAAAGTGTTTTTGACTGCATGGAGAAAAAAAATTGTCTTTTTTTCCTCTTAACAGCATGAAAATGACCCTGGATCTTCATGTTTAGATCCAGTAATGTTTTTGGATCTGTGGAAAAGAATTGGCACTTCGCTACTAAGGAAAACACCAGACACAGACTTCTGTTCAGCAAATGGTGTGTGTATGTGTGTATATATGTGTGTGTATATGTATATATATTATATTTTATTTTATTAGTGTCTGTGTCCTATGCAGTCTGCCATATATAAAAAGACTGTTAGTGTATTTTACATATCTTTTCATTTTATTTGTTCATCAGGGCTGTATTCTTTCCTGTCTACCGCGCTGTTTCTCTTCACCAAGGATCCTTACTCGTGCATTCCGCTGTTTTCTGAGTGCGAATCAAAATGTGTATACACTCTTGGCCAGATGCTGGGCACTGACTGGTGGGTGTTCGGATTTCCTAATTAACACACTGTTTCATAAGTACCACCAATCTTAAAGCAGTACTGCTACTACGCCTAGAGCTAACAATAACATCTTTTATACCCAGCAGTCTTGATTTGTTTGCTGAAGGCAATCCTGGGAGACTTGAGGTGGATCTGAGTTGCGACAGCCTGTCTGTGTTGAGCTGCCACTTGTTGTGCTTTCCATTTGCCCTGGACCTGCCTTCACACACCATGTCCACCATTATCCAGTTGTATGACGGTTGTGGTATTGTTCCAAGCCTCCTGCAGGTTAGGGCCTTCCCATTCTCCGATAAATACCTCGCTGACAAACATAATTCTCTGATGCAACACAGGATAACTCTTGCAATAGGCTCACATCAGGCACACACTACTGTACATCTTAATGTCTCTGTGTTTTGTGAGAGCGTTGTGTTGTTTGTTGTCAGGTGTTTGATCTGTGATGAGTTGTCTGGATGATTTTGTTTTTTCGTGCTTTGGCAGGTAATTCAAACCCTTCCTCCTTCGCTACTGGAGCTGCCTCTCTCCCTGCTGAGCCGTTTGCTCCTGTGTGACCCTGAGCGCTCTGTTGCCTGCCTCAGAAAAGCTACCTGTGGTTTTTTTGCGCCACCCAGGAACAGCCAACTCTTTGCCTCCAAACACCAGACTCCACTAACCAGAACTGCCAGCTCTCTGCTCTCTGACTTGCTGCAGTTGGATGTGCTTTGGGACTCTGCCGTGGAGCTCCTAACTCTGTTGTCCCAAGTAGCCCGCTGTTCCCCTCGACCTGCCTGCCTTCAGCTTCACCTGGAAGCCTCGGTGCTGCACCAAGCGCTGGCTCACTCTCATGACCAGGTCAGGGCTGCTACATGCAGACTTTTGGGACATTTGGATCCATTCAGGCCTACTACACTGCGCACCCTGCAACCTGACATTTTCAGGAGCATGATAGACTGTCTTCACGATTCCTGCATGCCTGTCCGGCGGATGGCTTGCAAGGCAGTTGGGAACTGGTTGGGATACATTGCAGAAGGGGCAGGGTTTAAAATAGATGGGTCCAATGGAAAGGGCAGTGACACTACAAAGTGGGGCAGAGAGAAGGAACTGAATAAACACAAGAGTTCACACAGTGAGGGTGCAGGAGATTTGGCTATTATAGTAGAACAGGGAGTGGACTATGAGGAGGGGTGCAAGTGGGTAGAGGAAGCCAGCAGGACAGCGGCCATGCTGGCGCCTCTGATCGCTGACCCTGATGCCCTCACACGTCGTCACTGTTGTGCAGCCATGGGAAACCTGGTAAACGTTGATGGCGCTGTATCCTTGTTGTTGGAGGAGGATGTGTCCAGCTTACTTCTGAGAGCTGCATGCACAGACTCCCATAATGCAGTGAGACAAGCTGCCATAGCAACCCTGCGCCTGTACAGCGAGCGGGACGCAATACGTCAGGTAATGAGAAGAGCAGGTTACAGGAGGGCAGATGTCACCACAATTTTTCCTTTACTGTTTTCAGAATTCGAATATAAGGACCTTTTTGTAATTGTTACATGTTGTAATATATGAGCAACAATATATTTACTACTTTTATAGAAGAAAACAATTCACACTATTTTCTTTTAATACCTTTAAGACTTAATCAGTAGTTGCCTTGAGCTCCTTTATAGAAATCTGTGTACTGCATAGTTCATTTCATATCGTTTTATGGGTTAGTCAAATATTTTGTCATACCTCTGTCATACCTATGTGTTGGCACTTTAAACACTGTATAAAACTAGTTTCAAGTTTGTTACTTTCTATTTATTTGAAGGTCCTGATATCCTTTGATGCCGGTAAGAAACTTCGTCAGGCTTCACAGCTTGCCCCTCCACAATGTGACTATCATCAGCTCATTGGACAGCTGCAAGTGAGTCCAGTTCAGTAGAAATGGTAACAGGTTTGAATGCCACACTTGAATAGTCCTTGTCCTTCCTTACATTACAATAAGAATTCCCCCTGTGGTAAGCAATGTGGTAGAGGACTCAATAAGTATAATAATCCTATCCCGTTTCATATTGTTTCTGAAGTGAAGCTAATGTATCAAATAAAAATGGTGCAAATAAAAAGTGACTAATGAAGATCTTTGTTGGCACCACTCAAACTGTGGTTACATGAGTTGAAATAAAACTGTTACTGTTGATGTTGATCTGCTGTTTCATTTCATGACACAAGTTATCCAGACTTAATGAGAAGAAGCAAGGCAACTGTAATCGAAATGCGCAGAAATAACGCAGTTTGTTTTTAATCCGTGAAGAGACTCCTTATAGGCTACTTTTCCCACTCCCCAACAATCACGGATACGGTAGTCGCTATGAGGAACTATAGGAGGAATTTAGCTTTTGCCTTTTAAATGGTGCTATAATGTAACAGCAGTGCGGGTTTAAGTTTTTGTACATTTCCGTTGTGTGTTTAGGTGTGGCGCACGTCAACGATTTTTGATTATCTGAATGGACCATGTAGAAAGATAAACGGCATCATATGCTGAGCCGATTTTATTTTCTACACCTTTTGAAGCAAATTTGAGTTTTTTTTATTTCTGACCATATAAAGAAAATTGATTTGATTTATTGAACTGTCGGGGCATTGCAAACAACAGACTGGCATTTTTTTCGGTGTGTTGGACGTTTAATTAATTGTTTGTTCCTATTTAAATTGTTCTCTTTGCAGCGTAACATTGACTAAATAATGATAATAGTAATAAAATAAAAGTTTTCATTTCCCCTCATTCGGATCAGAAAGGAGCGCTTGTCGGCGTCCATCAGGCCCCGGATGTTTGAACTTTGCTTTGTCAAAAACGAGTTTTATTACATTCAAAAAGGCAGGACTTGTTTTCCAGCTCAATTAGACAGCAGCCTGTAATTTGTAATTATAAGGCTTTAACAGTCGGTGCAAGCAAAAATAATTCCCATGCAATTCACCAAGTCGAACAGAAAACCTTTGAAAAAAAACACCACGGACAGAGTTGATGACACACTTTATTGTTGAAAGGAAAAAAGTTGACGTATCACAAAGAAATATGCATATGGTAAAATTAACTTGAAATTACAAAGCGTTAGAATGTGCTGTCATTACACATTTTTGGTTTTTAACATCGAAGTTGATAGTACACCGCAGGGCAGTCGAACAATGTGACAAAGTTCTTGCCTAAAACTAAATAAACCACTAAATGTCAGCGCTCATATCCAAGATTGTCTTAAAATAAATATGCATAGAAAAAAAAATCTACCTCGGCATTGTTTAGCAGTAACAATAGTGGTTAATCGCTTTGCAACTAATGAACTGGAAAATTATTTAGACCTTATCCTCTTACACCAAAGCTAAGGCTGCTAAAGCCTTAACAGATAATCTAATGGGATTTCTTCGGTAAATTTTCTACAAAGAAAAGGCTAACACACTCCACTCCCTGAACATACAAAAGTTCTTACAAATTAGTGCAGATCAGCCAGAGGCCTATAAAACTTATTGCCATAACAAGCAGTTTAGAGAAAAAAATCCCCGTTCTGAAATACTACATTTTCTATTCCAAGAGAGAGATACGTTTATGGAAAAACATGCAGAGGGAGGCTGCTAAATCTCCACTAGCTACAATATTTGTACATAAGGAAACCCTTTTTTACATCAGAAAAACCTGTATGTCAACAGCAGGGAAATCTTCACTTCATTTTACCTGCCATGAATCATCCACTGACATTAAAAACTGGAGGACAAATTGCATATCCTGAGCTGCAAAATAGATTGTATAATTTGCAATATGCAAGAGAAGAAAAGTTTACAGATTGCCACAAACAATACAATGTCACTTTCCACCATCAAAACAATATAAATGATAAATTAGTTCTCTTTAGGTCACAGAATCTATGATTTGCAATCACTGCTGCTGCCAAAAAAAACCAAACTGTTTTATTACATTAAAAGTAAAGCAAACATCGGGAAAATAAAACAAAGGTAAAGAGAATGTAATGTTTTTAACAAAGCAGGGTAAAATGTAGATGTTTGACCTTCAGCAAAAAGAAAAGGGAAAAAAATATTCTCAAAACATACAAATGCCAATAACCAATTAGTGCTGCACTAAACCTGAAGTCAATCAAATAGTTTGTCAAAACATTTTTCTTAACCATATTAAAATGATTAAAATGGTTATTTTTTTCTAAAGTTGATTGTTTCTAAAATCTTTGTATGTTAGCGGTTCTTTCCGCATTCGTAAAAGCCAATAATCTTCAACCGCCATTATAATAATAATAATAATAATAATAATAATAAAAATATTATTACTACATAATATTTTAAAATATTCATAGCAATTAAAATATAATTTGCTGTTCAAAGGAGGGTAGACTCTAGAAAAGTATTTGGTTTGAAAGATGTGCTTAAAATAATGATGCTGTTTTACATGTTGACACCAACAACAATTTATTTCAAATAAAATTTGAAATAGAAAAAACATTAAGTACTATTGCTGACATCAGTTCCTATGTAAGGCTCTTAAAATGTTTAACCTGCATAATGAATAAACATTACCTCTTCAGAAATGACCCTATTTCAGTTAGTAGACTAACGCATTGTGAGATCTGTTAAAAATGATTGTCATTTAAAGCATTGCAATGCCACAGTGCAGGCTCAAGTGATAGAAAGCAATGGAAGCATTGGATAAAGTGTTGATTTAAAATGTAAAAAATACTTCACATTAGCAATGCATGCATTTACCCGCCCGCCATGAAAAAAAAAACAAATACATTTTCCCTGTTGCGCCCTCTTTTAATGTACTTGTAGGAGCTTGGTGTTACGCTGTTGTGCCCTGCTTGTGCCTTTGGCTACGGGCCTTGTAAACTTCAATCAGCAGGTCTTTGACATACTGGATTTCACGTTCTACCGACTCTGCCTTGTCTCGGAGCTCCCGGTTCCTCCCTTCAAGGCAATGCAACTGTTCCTCCAAAGAATCTAGCTCCGCCCTTTTTCGCTGGCGATACCTGCATTAAGCAAAACAAAGATTAAATTAAGCTCTGTACCTGTGAAATCATGTCAAAAGTTATATTTCATCAAGCAGAAACTAAAACCTACCTGTGAGCGGCAGTTTTGTTCTGATCTCTCTTCTTCTGTTTGCGCTCACCCCCTTCAGCTGGAATGACGTCCGCTTCATATTTCACAGCACAGTGGTCTTCCTTCAGCCTGCACGCTTGTCTGTGCCCTGAAGACTCCAAGTTCAGACTCTCCCTAGCCATTACAAGACACTCTGGGCCCTGATCCTCCAGGAAATTACAGTGTAAATCATGCTGCGCTATCTGTAGACTCTCTGATTTCACCTGTTCGTTGATGTTGCCTAAGAAGCTATGATAGGCCTCACACTGTGCTGGTGCCGGGAGATAACAACCCTCGTTGCCCTCTGTTTTCCAAGAAACGCTGGCTTTTGTCACCTCCACACTAGCTTTGATACTATTCAGCACCTCGTTGTTACCAGTGCCTCCGCTGACCTCCCTCATGCTGTACATCAGCAGATCCTCTTTCTTATGTGGGACATCAAGTGATCCACCAAAGCCAAATCCACCACCAACAACCTTCGCACCACCTATGACATCTTGACTGAAACAGCAATTTTTCTCTTCTTTTGGTAGAGCGGCACATCTTCTGACCTCAACTGCACTACTCAGACAGTAGCTTTTCCCTACCAGCTGCTGGTCCTCTTCACAGCCGTAGTTACCTGTAAGGGTCACGGCTGAGTTACCTGAGTTACTTCCTTTGGAACTCAACAAACTGTTATCATAGCCTTCACTGAACCTAACACCATCAGGAACTCTTTTCCTACCACACCCACTGGGGCGACTGCAGCTGTACGGGGCGTGTCTTGGAATTTTGGATCGCCCAATGGGCCCGCCACAGATACTCAGCAGGTCCAGTTCTCCGGTTGCCAGGGTAACAAGAAGTGGGCTGGATTCCGATTGGTTGGATGAAGAGTATGATGCATATGGCAGCTGACTGAACGACTGAGGACCTGCCGGCAGTGGACCCCTGTCGCATTTTCCCAGCCTCGGCCCTTTCTCTGGCAGTGGTTCAGACAGGAAGTAGTCCTCTAGTTGGGCAAGTTCCTCTTGCAGCAGAGAGGTCATGACCTCCAAGTCAGAGGGCACCTGGATATCATTCTGAAGGGGTGAAGGTGGAAGGGAGGCATTGGTGGAGGAGGGAGGGGAAGGAGGGTTTGGGAGGTACGAGGAGAAATCCACTTCTTCCGTCATCCAGTCAGTGAGACCATTACCTATTAAGGAGAGAAAATAAATTGTTCATCATGCAGTCGTTACAAGCTGTCTGGAGGAGGAAAATAATACAGCTAAGTTATAACGTTCATGCAAACGTTATAAAAATATCAATATCAAAAATGTCATCCAACGCTGCACGTAGCAGTTTCCTAAAAGCACAATCTGATCGACAGTAGTAAATGCAAAGCAAGATTTGTTCAAAATATAGTTGCAGCATGTGAAGATATTAGACGTAGCTAGTTTATTACTTACTGTTCAAGAAGGACGAATGTGCTGCAGTGCCGAGCCCACCTGAAATGGGGAAAAATATAAAAAAGCATACTCGCTGCAACTCACCAATTAAGTGCTGACTCTCCTCTGACACCTCCCCCCTGCACCCCTGTGATTGGCTGGGGTTAGCCTGTGGGTGAGAGAGAGCGAGGGGGTCTGCCGGGCAGACACGAAGTGTCTTCCAAACAGGAGCTGATGTTGCCATCATTTTGTCTATTGGTGCTTTGATTCAGTCCAAGTCCAAGCATATGCTGAGAGCAAGCAGGGTCTGACAGATGGGCCACAGAGAGCGGGGCTGGGTGAGCATAATGAAACCTAGAGGGTAAAAAGAAAGAGGGTTCAGAAATGTGCTGTTACAAAGATACAACTTATTCAGATGAAATCAGAAATATCACACTTGCTGCCCTCAGCAAGTTTCTCATCATGACACAATGATGAGCTACAATCAAGAAATCACCTACAAATCAATCATGTAAGAATCATGGGGTATTACCTCTCCTAAGCATGCACCTTTAAAAACACATATAATATAGTTCAATTATTTAAAAACTGAATTGAAAATAAGCAATTCCAATGACAAACTATTCCAAAATTGTCACGGTCAGTGATACAGAAGTGAGAGCTCTGTCCTTTGGGTTTTGACCTGCCTCAAAGCAAAATGCACTTGACGTCCTCAAAACACGTGGGACCTACTGTAGTGACGCTGTCAACAGCACAACTGTTGTCAAGAAGCACTCTCTGAGTGAGAGACACCCTGATCTTTAAATTGGATTAATACAGATCAGCTGCTTATGATAAATTAATTAAATTAATCACCTCTGTGTGATCACTTAAGCAGTTTAGGTGACAAAAATGTGGTATCAAATAAACCTGGCATAACATACAACTGAATGTGACATAAATGTGATACTGTAGTACCTGCAGTTTACAGAGCATACATTTAAATGAAAGTTACCATAGCAGTTCACAACTAGCCCATCACAACCTGCCAAGCACCTTATCAAAGCAACCAAAAACAGCCTAAACTCAGGAAGGAAAGTCAAGAAGCATAAAATATTACATAAATTGTCTAAACGAAGATATTAAAATAGAATAAAAAGTTTAAAGAGACACCTGCCAAATAACGGACCATTCCGCAGCAGCAACAACTTGTGACACACAAGCAGATACAACTACTGTACCAACACAATAACAAACTTGACACAGCTGTATGGACAGCGGCAACAGACAGTTTCACTTACTCCATTATTGCAGAGAAAACTGAAGAGCACTTGGGGGTGCGTTGCTAAAGCAAAGCACGTCTTCTTTTCGGGTCTGACTACTTCACGAGTTTAAAGAGCCATGTTTTAGCTCGGAATATCCGGGGCAGCGTAACAAAAGGACGAGTTGTTGCTTTGTTGTGGACGACCTGTAAACTGAGGCGCTGCTTAATTGTGAGAAAGCACCACTTCATTCACACCTAGCAACCAACTGCGTCACCGGGACAAACCGTGCTGCTGAGCGTAGATCCCTCCGCGTCTCACCGAAGGACGTCCCACAAACTCACTGCTGGGCTCCGCTGTACAAGATAGTTACTCGTTCCTTGCTTGTGTCAAAAGTAATAGGCTACACCCAATGTAGTACCTGATTGATGACTAGCGTTAATTGTAATTTCTTGTTACTTTTTATTTCGAATTCCAAAACGTTGTGGCGTGAGTAAAAAGGAAATTAGTTACACAAACTGTGCAATAACTGTGACTTTATTGACGTTAACTTTTCATGTATAAAAAGAGCTGGTTGTTCATTTTAACCCTTGCCTAATTGTTTAATCTGAAGGAAAATAGCCTTTAGTCAAGAGGACAAAATACTCATTTAGGCTCAATAATTAAATTTGAGCTGGGGAATTTCGAAGCTGAGGGGAAATAAGTGGTTCCTACAAGTTTTACTGTTATTTCAGTAGTAATGCAAGTAATCACATAAAGTAACGCGTTACAGATTGTCATTGTCTTTTCTGTAGAGAATGATTCAGCTGATGATTGAGCTCGACTGCGCCTTGAATGACGGTCCTCAGCCTGCTGATTGAGGTGAACACAGCTCTCAAATAACACACCAGTACAGTTCAGAGACTGCATGTACCCCACAATGTGGCGTGGTATTGTTTTGGAGGGGGACTATTTGATTCACAACGCACTTTGTTGTTCAGTATAGGTCTGTTGCATCTCCGTTGCATCAGTGATCTACGCTTAGAGCGATTGGCTGCGTGTGCTCAGACTGCCGTCCTGTCATTGGCTGGAATCGGCTGCATGTGAAATTTGATTGGTCGATTGTAGGCAAGGCAAAGCATCACAGTGTTGTTATCCCCCCCACCCCCACCCCCCGCAGTGCAGACTGTGCACATGTTTCAGGTAAACAAACCAGCTCCGTGCTGCAGTTTTTAAAGTGGAGGCTTTTTGTGATAGTTTTACCAAGCTCATTCATATATTGTGAAACATATTTTGGTAATAACGTCTTAAGAAAAAGTCTGATTGATTATAGCATGTGGATACATATAGTTGAGCATAGACCTGCATGTAATGTATTAAAAGTCTTAACAAATACTCTATAATAGGAATCCATGTTGTCATCAAGACATTTGCTCTTTGTATTAATACTTTGCAATTATTGTATTGTAATTTTGTCAAATCATGATTTCATTTAGATTTTTTAGATTTTTTGTTTTTTATTTAATTGAGCTGTCAGCTCATATGCGTATCAACGTCACTGGGGCACTGTTTGATGAGATGACACTCAGTTAGTGAATAATGGATTACGCATCCTTTGACTCTTACTCTGACTTAATGTACTGTGAGAATCCTTATATGCATGGCTAATTTAGTGAGACACAGCTGGTGGAACCAAATTAATTTACTGGTAATGGCTGTCAATAACAATTATGTGAGGAATAAAGCTTTTGTATTTCTCCTTTCAGCAAATCCAGACCCGAGTGAATGTGCTGTACTCCTGTTGCTATAGTAATAGCGGACACTGCCCCCTATTTTAGACTTGTTTTCTGGTTGCTGTTGCCATGGGATTTGCATCTCTCTCTCTCTCTCTCTCTCTCTCTCTCTATACCTGCTGTTTTCCTCCCACCTCACCTCTGTTTCTGTACCCCCTCCTTGTCCAACCACTCCTCTATCTCGTTTGCTGAGTTGCATCTCTGTGACATTATCATCTTATTTCCAGTTCTGCTGAATTTGCATATTAACGGGACACCGGCGTCTATCCTCTAATAGATTTGTCCACTGGGCAGCATATCTGTGTATTGAGGGAAAGTCGGGAAACATCTAACTTCATTTGACTGCACATAATCACCTTATCCCAAATGGCTACAGAGGAGTTGTTCCACACAAAGAGAAACATGGTGTTTGAATAGAATTAATCCACAGAAACTATTGATTTTTGAGTAAAATGCTCTGTGTAGGACTGTGATATACAAGTCCATCTGTGTTAATCTGAGTCATTTAAAGTGACAGCCCTGTTACAGCGGAGCTATTCAGCAAAATGCCCACTTTGCGGTAGCTACGATATGAGTGGAGCTTTGAGAGATTTGTAGAAAGGCAACCTGATGCAATCTAGATAAATGTAGTTGTAATGGAAACCAGATTGAGATAGTAGTAGCTGGTGAAGTTAGAGGGTCTCCCAGGAAATCGCTGACTGCTCTCTCTGTCTGTATTAATTGGTCCACCGAGGGCTTCCTGTTTGCGCATCATGAAAGAAATCCAAGGTGTTCATGACAGCAGTGCTGCATTTACCAGTCATCACCACTATTAAGCACAATTTCCTTTGCCATAAATACATGTAAAATGTGTTAATTACACAGCAAAGTATCTTTAATCCTCCCTCTTGCTTTAGATAATCCAGTGGTCTTAATATCTCAGAGTAAAATCTGGATAATCTAAAATTTCCCAGTTGTTAAAACAGCACAGCCACACTTAACCGGTGAGTTTAACAAGAGCCTTTAAACTTTGCATCAAACTGGACTTCAGATATATTTGAGATATTTATTATCGCTTTCATAGCGAGACAAAGCCATCCACTAACTGATACCCACATTTATTGTCTGAATATTGTGTATGAGCCTAGAAGTCAGAAAAGTCGATGCTGCATGCCAAGTGCACGTATGGCACGTTAGTAAGGGTTACACCATCATTTCATCACCATCGCTCTCAGAATTTATTGTCCTCAACTTTAGCCCCTCTTTGAACATACGATGAAAACATGGAATTCAGTTACAACTTGTGAATGGAGGCTTCTCAGAGGGGATTTGTGGATGTTTTTGCGTGTGTTCAGCCTACAAATCACTCCCATTTGTGTCCATGTTTTGGCATGAAAACAGTTCATCAAGTCTCAAAAAAGTGACAAGCATAACATAATTGTCATTCATGAATGCAATCTAGGCTAACTTAATTTGCATTCAGCCATGACAGATCTGAAACAGTCAGTCACAGGGTTATGTTTATTTACTATTCCTCAAGGACTTCATGGTAAATTAGAGGTGTTTGATGTAAAGGACTAGAGCGTCTGTTTTGTCTTCCTTTGGGAGATCCCTCCTAACTAGCTCTAACCCCTAACTGGAGCTTGAATGAAGGTGTCGCTACAGGCTGAGCTTTGTGTGCCATACACAAAGCTCAGCCTGTACTGACCTTTAAATTTTACTCCACTACTTCAGTATCAGCAGGTCGGTAGATCAGCACATAGTGTGGATGGAAAATTGGTCAAAGTCTTGGAGAAAAAATTACAGAGGACGTGAAGCAAAACCGAACAACATCAGGGTCACAGATCTTTACTCATACTTACTGTTCGTGCATCACTCATGTTCCTCAAGATTTTAGCTCTTTAAAGCAAACAAATCCCTAATGGTTCCTTGGTGTCATTGACAGCACTCAGGTTGTGTCATGCTGCCCTGCAGAGACATTTAAATCCCAGAGGCTCAACGTCTATCACCTTTGAGCTTTACACAGCCGATATTCACTCAGGCCATATGCTTCTTGTTCATAACACAACTTATACTGTTCACTCGTCAGAGATAAACTCAACTGTCACTCAACATTATTTCATATTGACGCTGAACTTTTAAAGCCTGGCAGTTTAAAACAGATGGCTTTACTGTTTAAAAACATTACTTTTTTATTCGTCATCCTTCATCAGTTCATTTTACATTTTAGGCATGTTGTCCATGCTTTTATTCAGAGCGACTTTATTTTAATTCAACTGTAAATGTAATTCCTACATCACCAAACTTGCAAAACTACTGAGGGCAAAGGTCAAGGCCACAAACAACAGTGTTCCTCAAAATGATCATGTATAAAACAGAGCTAACATTAAGCTATAGCAATAAACAATCAATTGCATACACTCACTTTCTTTAACATGTATTGTGTTAATATCTGTACTATTTGAAAAATTATGGGGGTAGAATTAGGACTGTAGTACTGAACATATACAGTAGTATAATGGGTTTTCACACTGCAATAATATTTGAACGTACTTCAAATTCATGGCTGGTAGTCAATGAAATAAAAAGGAATAATATCCCACACTGGGGTGCAGTTTTGGTATTTACAGCCTATGTTTTGTGTTAGCCTCATTAGGTCAGCGTTGGTGCTTTCACTTATTTTCCCCTCTGGATATTTTTCAGCTGTCATTGTTGTGCTTGCCATGAAATCCGAAAACATGTTTCTTTTTATTGTAATTTAATGATTTGTATATATTGTGTACCCTATTTTGAAATAATGGCATTTTACATCGCCTTCCAAGAGAGTGAAGATGATTTGTTCAAAGCGGTAAACATTAAGAGTGGAACTTCCACTGACGCATTTAGTGAAAGCTTCTTTCATCTGCTATTGCTTTAATCTCTTAAATTACTCTGAACTCACATGTGGATATGAAAACTTATAAATTTCAATTTTTCTGAAGTGCATGTGAGCAGAAGTCTTTGACAGGTGACAGGTGATGCTCTAAAATTTGCCCTCTTAGCGGAGATTTATATCCATTTCATCAGAATGTTTGAGTCTGCTTTCAGACGAGGTTAATATCACCCATTAATATTGACAAAATCATGCGAGACCCGTACTAATTCACAGTCCGACTATCATATTTGTGCTGTAAAGGCCTGGGGGAGAGGCCAGTCTGCGTGTGTGAAAGTGAGGGGAGATCACCCTTGGCTCATTAATATTTTACCAACAATAAGGCTGGGTGTCACTCCTGCTCATCACCACGGTAATGAGCTCACACGGGCCTCTTAAAGATCTGCTTATCATTCAGGCAAGCGCACCAGAGACTTAAAGATACTGAGTGGCACGATGTGTGAAAATCTTTCCCAAGGTCAGAGAAACGCAAATGGTGTGAGCGTTGCCTCTCTGCTGTCTGAGTCAGTAGGAACCTTTTACCTCTACTGAACTGAAGAGGGATGAATTGTTGATGTTAAAAAATGTCACTGAACATAACATGGTTTTCACTTTAAACTGGGGAATTAAATATGAACCCAAGTGCTGAATCTAATTGGTACCTGACAGGGGTAATGTGCTTTTCTGTGATTACCTACATGTCTGTTAAATATTCCACTGATCCCTGCAATAAATGAATCACAGACGCAGTCATTTATTATCATCTATCTGTACCTCTCTGCCACTGATTTGAACCAGGAGCATGAGAAGAGGCACTGTGAATATATTTTTATGGAGGAATTCATACAAGAGCATATTTATATATATATATATTTTTTTTTACATGATTTCAAATTTCTCCACGTTGAATCATGCATGTTATGTTATGTTGCATGTAATTTCACTTCATGTTTTTTTTCTTCATGTAGCCTAGTGCAAGGCGAGCCATAAAATTAATTACACTGTGCCAGATATACATATGGCCACAGTGAGTATAATTTCAATACTTCTATTACTTCAAAACTATTTTAGATAGTCAATTAACTAATTAAACCACCTGACTGTTCTTGTGTAAATAGAGAAGTAGTGTTTTAAAGGGAACACCTATGGTGTGCTCTCATTTGAATGTGAATGCGAGCAGCTCATTAGAGATTATTTAAAGAAAGCTGGTAATTAACGACTTGTTTTCAGAAACACTAATTAAGAAAGAAAGAACTGGTTTGTAACTGGATGTCTTCAGTTTAGGCCATTTGTCAGCAACAAATGAGTTTATTAGACAAACAACCCAACAGATGCATGATATATTTTTATTTCTTAGATGTACATGGTAGTTTTACAATATCATTAGGCCTATAGGACTATAATTTATGTTATGTTTATGTTGGTAAAACACTAATAGGTTTTCTTTGACATATTCATGTAAAATACAGGATGCGGTTAAACACAAATGCTATTATTTGCATGACTGAAAAGCCCTTGGAACAATAGATAGTGATACAACATTTATATAATGTAAAAGTACAACAAAACATTACATAAAGTATTTGGCACCAAGTAATGTTTAACTGAAGAAGTAACATATGACTCTTTTAAAATATTTTAGAATATTTGCTAATAAAATGTGTTAAATCTTTTGTGTTTTGAAACATCAAGAGATTATTTTTTGTTAAATACAAACTCAAGGGGGAAAAGTACAAATGTATCAAAAAGGGAAAAAAAGGCATCAGTTAGAGTAATAACACTGCATGCATAGATCAGCTTCACAGGTGGAAACAGTTTGAGCTTATATGAAGTAAGAAATCTTTATAGTGTTCCTCCTGAAACCTCAAAAATTATACTGTAATTAACTGACAATATAATTTGGTAACAGAATGTGATGTAATTGTGAGCTCCCTTCACAGATCCATTGGCAGGTTGCTCAAACTGTTTTCCTTCTCATAGCAGCTGAAAGACAAATACAACTCATAAATTCTTTCAAATGCATCAGGCTTTTTATGAGAGCCCCAGATTGTTCATCCTTTCAAATGTCCATCTGTTATACACCGTCAGTCCGTGTGTCATTGATTTTCGGCACCGGCTCCGGCAGCTCAGGTTGGCTCTCAGGTGTCTGGGTGCCTGCTCAGTCCCTGTCATCCTCCGATTCTGTCGCCCAGTGGTCCCTCAGCTCATGAACTGCGTGTAGCCCTCGGCACCCGTTACTATGACATCCATCCAGATCCTCATGGCCTCTGGGGATGGGGCCACCATGTAGTAGAGGCGGTCGTGGGTTTTCACACAGAAGGTCAAAGATGGATTGGGACTCTGGAAGATCACATGGAGAGGGAGACTTTTTAGACCAAAGACTGCAAGCTGCACCTGTTGCATTTTTTTCCTCAGAGAACAACAGACCAGTGTATTATAACAGTTAAAACATCATTGGATCTGTTTCGACCTTTTTCATAGCTTGCAACAAACCGCATATTTACAAGTTAATATGACAAAATAAAATTAAGAAGGAAAAACAACTTTCCATGCCTCTGAAAATAGATACCAATTGAAGACATTCCAATTTTCATGTAACATGTTTTTTTAGTGTTTAACTTCTGACAATATTTTTACAGATATAAACTGTGAAAGTAGAAATGTAGCTTCATTTTAAAATGAGTATATGTACCATTTTAATATAAAACAAAATTATACATATTGTTAAAATAAAGTTTATTAAGAGTAAGTGATCCTGTAAATTATGTTTTTTACTACAGAATCTGTATTTTTGAAATACTGAGCAAACATGAATAAGTATTCTGGAATTAAAACCTTCAGATGTTATTCCACTATGTTTACTGATAAAGTTAAAAATGATAAATATCCATGCAAAACATTATAAAATCGCAGATGAAGTTCTGAATTATGAGTAATTAAAAGAGAGTGTCGGTTACCTTGGTGGCACTGCGTAGGTGATCGTAATAAACCTCTTCAATCGCCTGAAAGTAAATGAGTCCTTTCAGCTTGGTCTCATGCTTGTCTGAGGCAAGAAAAAGAAGAAAAAACAAATTAAGATACATTACAGAACGTCTTGCACTGATGCAAGACCTCTGCCAGCCCAACCAGCCAGTGATGTAGGGATACATTACATGTTTATGTTTGGTCAAATAATAGGAAGTCTTTTAAAAAAAATATATATATATTTTCATATTATTCTTGAACTCAGTATCACACCTATAGAGCAGTACAGTGAAGAGAGTCACAATATTTCATTTTTACAATATTCTGTCTCAAAACATTTTTGCCATTTTACCGATTTGCTCACATGAGTATCCACTCCATAAGGTTTACCATAAGGTAAAACATAGTATACAATGAAACAACAAAATATTAGTTTGGCCCCTAAAAATATGTTTAGAAATAGATGTTTCAGTAAAAGAAATAAAAACCCAACACAAAAAAATGATTTTGCCAAGCAGTGCACATAGAAAATGCAAACCCATGTCTAATAGAAGTTGTGTAATGACATGGATTAGATCCTACAGGAACTTATCCCAGGCTGATTTGTAAACTAACTACACAGAGGAATGACCAGGACGTTGGCTAAAATGGAATGAGTAGCAAATTCCTTTTAATGGCATCAATTTAAACCCACCAATGACTTATTTCCAGTTTCAACAATTCAATAGTGAATAGCGGACATGCTTGAATGGATGAGTATTGTGTGTTGTAGCTAAGAGGACAATTGTATCTTTTCAGAATGATAAAAATCCAACGTTGCCATAAAAGTAGTTTCTAAGTAAGTAAAACAGAGGAACACTAACTCAAATCCAGACACAAAAACAGCTGTAAAGAAGAAAGGTGTTAACTCTTTTTCCCAGCAACACATAACCCATGAATAGGTATGAGCAGCACTGTATTGGAGTAAAAGTTAATTAAAAGTGCAAGTCTATTTCAAGCTATGCCTGAAGTCTTTATTCATCCTATTAATTTGACTTGTTTTCTTCAGTCGTACTTTCTGGATTGTCTCTGTGTTTTTTCTTTAAGCCTTTTCCCTGCCTGCGAGGTTGAGGTCTTTTGTAAAATCTTACAAAGAAAAGCCTCTCTTTTGTATATCAGATGTGATCTTTCAGTTCAACATTTCCCTTCAAGCAGGTCAGACCTTCTGTCCAGTCCTTTGGATTGCTGTTCTCTATTCACAGAATATATCTAAGCATTTAAAAGTCACTCCTTATTGAGGAGTTTGGTAGTTATGTTTCAGGGAAACCTGCCGAAGAAGCTCATCGGACGGAGTCATTGGAATGATGGGTTTCAGTTTGGGGCTAAACTATAGGCATTAAAATGTGAAGGAGACTTTTCTCACGTCCAAGATCAATTTTCTTCAAATAAAGTTTAAAGAGTTTCTGGATTCCACTATTGTTCAAATAAACAGTGGTCTTTTTGTCTCTTCCATGCACACTGGAGCGCCTGGCTAAGAAACAAACATCCAGCAACAATTAAAGGCAATCTTTTGAAATACGCCTGACATTTTCTCTTGCTTCCCCTTTTCCATAAGTCAAATCTGCTTAGTAATGAGATAAATGTTTTTGAAATGTGAATTCCGTTTTATTAGTCACGAACAAGCCAGGAGCTAGCCTCCTCCCCAAGAAAAACACATCTAGAGAAAGTATTGCATCTTATTTCATCACCATCATCACCATCATCTTCGTCAGGAGTAAGGGGGTGAAAAGGCTAGGCAAGTGAGTGGAGAGAGAGAGAGGAGCAAAGAGAACGGGGGCGACAGTAATGAAAATATCCCTGGATTCTATTTTGAACTTGATTGTAAAATAATGTCTCAAAAACACGCTCGTGAATAATTCAGAAAACTAACTGTTCTCATTTCAAATTCAGGGGACAGTCTGATTACAAACTGACTTCAGTTTGAACACACAAGAACAAGGCGGAAAATTCCACTTAGTGCAGCTTTAATTAGTGTTTGGTTCCAGATGAATAAACGCTGTTTGAGACGGAAGTCGGGTTTTATTGAAAAACTCAGCAAAGAGAGCGAAGTGTACATTCCTCAGAAGAGCCTCAGCACTGCTGTCGGGTGAACTGAATAAATCAGGTCCCGGCCTGGTGTAGGAACTTTTCCACAAAAAGTTCTGAGTGTATGAATGCGACATATGAGTGGATTCTCATGTGAGCAAATCGGTTTGATCACTTTAATCTGATGCCCTTCCTGTAAATGAGGCCCGAGACAAGCCAATCCTAGCAGAACCTTAACACAATATGTTCATTTAAGTACAGCTATTAGTCCTCATCCTGTGAAGTCCGGTTGGTGCATTGAGTAATCTTTAATGGAAGGAGGAGGAAATGTTATTTTTTTTTAATACATTTTAACATTTGTTTTTCTTATTTTTACCTAAGTTCAGTCAGTAGTATTTGCAATTAAATTAGAAATGTAATATTGTTACCGGGTTTTTTTTGACACATCTTAAAAGCTCAACAAATTAATAACATCAAATCCAAAGGGGATATTCTCAGGAGTGAAAAAGTATTTTCCAAACCTCCCAAAATATTCTACAGCTGTACATGAATGGTTAAAAAGACCCGTGGCCACATATAGATGCCATGTGCAATCATTGCCCTAACATACTGTAGAGGAAGGATTTCTCAGATGGGTATAACATATATATCTCTCCACGGTCTGCTAGCTGTACGTCCTGTTTGTGTGCTGAAAATAAATCTGGTGTTTGTACACAGCCCTGGCTCTGTAAATGGAAAACAAACACTATTCCAGACATTTTAGCCATGAAATGTGTGCCAGGTAGCAGTAAATAACTTCCCCATGGACATTCAGCTTACTTATTTCTTTTCCAATCCATGCTGGGGTTTTTTTTATGTTAGCTATACCAGCAGGAGAATTTTGAGTATCACTGTTTGGAGCTGTTGTGCTTGCTCTGGAGCTGCCCTCTTCTCTCTGTGTCAGCAACTGGAACAACAGTATGCTAACCCACAACTTAGCTAACGTCAATTACATTACTTGCTGTGTCACTGTTCGCTCTATACCATGATTTTTGTCATGGTATTGGATTTCTCCAGAATCTCTTACTGCACCTTAAGGTCCCCTGGACTTACTGCATGTGAAATCGAGCGAGCACATGGCCTCTTCATTTTTCTTAGTATTTGCAAATGTTGAACTTGACTTGCCCCATCATTATCAAGTAAATAGCATACCAGATCACAGGAAAGGTTCACTTTAAAAGTCCCCAATACCAACTCTGAAATGGGGAAGACTGGTTTCCAGCACTCCTTAATACTGGAATGAACTGCAACCCAACTTGAACTTATAGAAACTCATTGCTCAGAAGAAATTTTCATATATTTATGATTTTTTTGATTTGTGTCTGTGTGTGTGACTGAATCATGTGATTTATCTTTGGGTCTCTCTTGATATCAAGGAGACTTCCTAAATGAATAAAGCTCAACTAACAAATTAGCCATAATAGTTCAAAAAATACACCATAGACGAAATGTCACTGTATCCTCACCCGCATAATAACAGAAATTCCTCTTGAGACGGTCAAAAACGAACCAGCGTTTCTTCCACGATTTGATTTTGCCACCCATCTTCACCAGGTGGCCCTTGCACATCTTCTCTGTGAGGTTGACATAGGGGCAGGTATCTATGCTGTGGCCGGACGACTCCACGTGTGCGCGCAGGTCAAACTCCTCCTTACGGTTCGGCAGATAGCGCGTCATTGGACGGGCCTGTAAAAAAAATGTTTCATAGTGCTTTAATGCTACTAACCAAGTGAAGATATGGGAATAAGTAGCAGAGCTGCTTTACTGCAAGTGTTTTGGGGCATGTCCAAGTCAAGTCCCAAGTCAACATGAGCACATTACAAGTCAAGATGCAAATGTTCAGGTCTCTGAATGCAGACCATTAGAATGACTACTAGAATTTCAACATTTTCTTTTAAAGCTGTTATTTTTCTACATAGTCTTTTCAATATATAGTGTTAAAAATTAAATATTCAGTGTAAGGCTATACAAGGCCTGCCTGACACTGTCACACTTAATGTTCAGAAGTCAAAACAGTCTTCTACTGTGAAGTCTCAAGTCAAATCAAGTCTTTAAGGGTTCTGACTTTAGTGTGGCAAGTCTCAGGCCAGCCACATTCACGTCAAGTCCTAATTTTTGTGACTTAAACCTGCATTAACAAATTTATGGACGCTTTCGAGAGTGGTGAGAGTGAACCAAAACAGTAAAGTTGCCTCTGTAAAACTAAAACAAGGAGCTTAACGAAGAGGGGAACTGCAGAGCTGGGTGATAATACTCTTGTGGGTTCATCACTACGGGCAACGCTTTTCACATTGATGCATTGTTAATATAAAATTATTGATTATAGCAGCCGTTAAGTTGGACTCAAGAACAAACTCTCAACAGCTCTGATATAAGGGGAACTAGGTGCATCTGTATTTGATGATTTGTTTACTTGCCGTACTCACACCACAGACAACTGGTAATTAAATACACTCAGTCGAGATTAAAGCTTTAATTATGTTTACATTATATTTTTTTTGTGCACCCCCCCCATCCATCTTTCTCTCTGTTCTCCCACTCACACTCTCCACCCTCCCTTCCTTTCTTTTCACTTTCGCTCCCATCCCTGACAATCTTTGATCTTCCCGTATACCCAGCTTCTCTTTAGTGTCTCGCCTCTCATCCTCTCCCCCAAGTCTCCCATCCCCTCCTCCCTCCCTCTCTCCCTCCCACCCCCTCCCCTCTCTTCTCCCCACCGCCCGTCTCCTCCCGCTGCTCCACTGACCTGGGAGAAGTGTTTCTCTCTCATCTTCACCTCCTCCTCCACCAGCCTCTGCCTGTGGGCCGTCTCATCCTGAAGCCTCCTCTCGGCCTCCTCTCGCCTCCTCCGCTCCTCCTCCAACATCTGCCGCCGAGCCTGCACCTCTCTCTCCTGGGAGCGTCGGGAGAGGAGACAGAGGAACAGATGGAGAGAAGAGACGAACAAATAAAAGGGGGAAAAGGGAGACAGGGACAATGTAAATGGTAGGCAAATATTGCAATACAAAGTCATTGACTGTCAGAAGAGGCACATGAGAGTTAAGGTCCCAATCGAGGGTTTTGTAAAATATATCCCTTAAGTCTGTATATAGAAGGGTAAGCTTTGCTGATGTAAAATGATCCTTTGCGGCTTTCAGATACTTACATACAGGTCTACTTTGTTTCAACATGTAGAAATAATACACAGGTGAACAAACTTCTTACAACTTCATTTCACCACACCTTGAGCCGAGTGATCACTTTGAGAATGATATCTTTGTGCTTTTGTATCTATCAAAGAGGAGAAACAAAAGACTCTTCTGATAATTCAAAGTTATTTTCATCAACTTTCAGGGAAAGTGGTATGTCAAGTTATTGTTTCACAATATCTGTAGTCCAAATGAATGATTGCATACAAATTGTAATTAAAAACTAACAACACTGGGTAATTGTTTTCTATCCTGTATGTTTAGAGTGTATTTTTTTCTGGTGAAATGCATAACAGTGGAACATTGCATTGTTATTATTGCAGTGTTATCACATTGATTTGATTATTTCATATGTTATTTGCATATATTTTTGATTATGATGATATATATTACAGTAATATGTTGTATGCTTTACATGGTCGTCCTTGGCTGTAGGTTTTCATGTTTTTAATATTTGTAAGAAGCATAATTATTACTTTTGAGAGTATGGATCCACTTTATGCTCACTACTGAAAACAGCTAAATTCAATTTTGCTACAATCAGTTTAGCATTCGTAATGCCAAAATTGCGGCTTTAACTTCAAGTTTACTAGTTTAAACTAGGTCTGCAACTAATGAGTACTGATCATTCTGCCAATTATTCCCTTGAATGAGCAATAAATCATTTTGTTTACAAAATGTTGCATAATAGTAAAAAATGCCTGTTATAATATCCCACAGCCCATGAAGATGTAGTCAGATTTCTTATTTTATTCGACCAACAGTCCAAAACCCAAAGATATTCAGTTTACTACCACGTGTTACACAGAAAAGCAGCAAATCTTGAGACTTGAAATTCTGCAACTATCAAATGTTTGGCATGTGCGCTTGAAAAATTACTAAAACAATGAATCGATTATCAAAACAGGTTTTAATTTCGATCAACTACTTGATTAATTGATTATTCCTGGCAGCTCAAAATGGGGTAATCCTTGCACCTTGAAATTTTAAAATATCTGGAAGGAGATGATGTTTAGCAAGTGATGAGATAATTGATGATGTCCAGTCATGTTAGGAAAAAGGCCCTGATGTTAAAACTCACTCGGTTCTCAATCAGCCTGGCTTTCTCCTGCTGCGCCTCCTTCAACATCTTCTCCATCTCATCTATCCGCTGGGCCTCTAACCCACAGGCACTACAACACACAGAGGGAAGGAGTGTCTGATGACACAGCTATGACAAGGCTTGGGATGAACAAAAATAAACAGACATGCCTGGAAACTAAACACTGGAAGCAGCAGGAGACAAAGACAAGGTTTCTTCATGCACAGCAGTAAAGTGCGTCTTTGAACTCCTAACTTCATGCACAAGCACAGACAACTTGAAGAGGCTGGCATGGCAACAGCCAGTGTGCTGGCAGTCCCAGGAGCAGACAGACATAAAACATGGGAACAAAGCACAGTGACCCCTCTCCTGGGGGACTGGGGCAGACTTGAGTGTTCCCATGGAAACAGAGCCAGTTTTCCAGTCTCTCACCTTTCTGGGGTACAGGCGGAGTTGCCGGTGGAGACGCTGGTTTCCATGCTGTCTGAGCTCTCCAGGCTCAGGGTGTCGTACGCTTGGCTGCCACTCGGTGGCGACTGATGGTGCAGGATGGAGTGATGGACTGTGGGAGACAGATCTGTGCAAGAAGAGAAGGTGCAGAGACAGCTGTCATAGACTTATAGTGCCCTCTACTGAGAGTGCCAAGGCATTGTTACCAGTTGATTATACATCAGAGTGAGGAGACTTGACACACTGGTGATATACTGTTCCAGAGGTGTAATTTACAGTGGGCGAAGCTGGGGACATGTCCCCAACACTTTTTTAAAGTATTTTCTA
>NC_060172.1:24152521-24198438 GCF_021292245.1 Micropterus dolomieu | reverse complement strand
TAATGCCAAAATTGCGGCTTTAACTTCAAGTTTACTAGTTTAAACTAGGTCTGCAACTAATGAGTACTGATCATTCTGCCAATTATTCCCTTGAATGAGCAATAAATCATTTTGTTTACAAAATGTTGCATAATAGTAAAAAATGCCTGTTATAATATCCCACAGCCCATGAAGATGTAGTCAGATTTCTTATTTTATTCGACCAACAGTCCAAAACCCAAAGATATTCAGTTTACTACCACGTGTTACACAGAAAAGCAGCAAATCTTGAGACTTGAAATTCTGCAACTATCAAATGTTTGGCATGTGCGCTTGAAAAATTACTAAAACAATGAATCGATTATCAAAACAGGTTTTAATTTCGATCAACTACTTGATTAATTGATTATTCCTGGCAGCTCAAAATGGGGTAATCCTTGCACCTTGAAATTTTAAAATATCTGGAAGGAGATGATGTTTAGCAAGTGATGAGATAATTGATGATGTCCAGTCATGTTAGGAAAAAGGCCCTGATGTTAAAACTCACTCGGTTCTCAATCAGCCTGGCTTTCTCCTGCTGCGCCTCCTTCAACATCTTCTCCATCTCATCTATCCGCTGGGCCTCTAACCCACAGGCACTACAACACACAGAGGGAAGGAGTGTCTGATGACACAGCTATGACAAGGCTTGGGATGAACAAAAATAAACAGACATGCCTGGAAACTAAACACTGGAAGCAGCAGGAGACAAAGACAAGGTTTCTTCATGCACAGCAGTAAAGTGCGTCTTTGAACTCCTAACTTCATGCACAAGCACAGACAACTTGAAGAGGCTGGCATGGCAACAGCCAGTGTGCTGGCAGTCCCAGGAGCAGACAGACATAAAACATGGGAACAAAGCACAGTGACCCCTCTCCTGGGGGACTGGGGCAGACTTGAGTGTTCCCATGGAAACAGAGCCAGTTTTCCAGTCTCTCACCTTTCTGGGGTACAGGCGGAGTTGCCGGTGGAGACGCTGGTTTCCATGCTGTCTGAGCTCTCCAGGCTCAGGGTGTCGTACGCTTGGCTGCCACTCGGTGGCGACTGATGGTGCAGGATGGAGTGATGGACTGTGGGAGACAGATCTGTGCAAGAAGAGAAGGTGCAGAGACAGCTGTCATAGACTTATAGTGCCCTCTACTGAGAGTGCCAAGGCATTGTTACCAGTTGATTATACATCAGAGTGTGGAGACTTGACACACTGGTGATATACTGTTCCAGAGGTGTAATTTACAGTGGGCGAAGCTGGGGACATGTCCCCAACACTTTTTTAAAGTATTTTCTAAAAATGTTCTGAAAAATAGCTTGCAACAAGAAATGTTAAATATAAAACCTTGAGAAAGGTGCACAATTAGAAACCATATCATACAATGTAAATATAGAAGTAACAAATTTGTGTTGTCCAAAAAAGTAACAAAAAAGTAAGTTAAGCTAAATAAAATGAACAAGCTTAGCATTACTCCATTATATTCCATTATATTTTTATAATTTGAATTGTCACTTGCCACCTGAATTTTGTGTTTCCCTTTATCTAAATAAAGTCATATCCACCATAAATTTTTGCAGAAATGTTCTCTAGAATGAAATTAAGTGTTTATTGCTCAAACTCAACAGTGTTAAAATATCTTCTCATCTTGTTCTCGTGAATCCAATATTGTGAATCGTCACGCCTCGTGAGCTAAGTGTAGTGTCACACCCCTAATCTGAGCCCTTTTGTCCCCACCACATTTCAGCACAAAGTGTACTGTTCCCACAGACTTTAAAGAGTAAGAGGCTTTAGTCTTCCTCCATGTACCTGAATAAATCTCCTGTGTAGACTTTTTTTTTATCCGTCTAAACATTATGAGTGTGCATCTCAGGTGAAACCCTTCAGTGTGTGAAACAGATAAGATGGAATTGACGGACTCAAGTACCTTTACTCTGAAGAGCCAACTGCCTCCTCGGGTCCATATCTAACGGGTTTGACATCTCTCTCAGCACTAACTGTAACCCCTAAAAAACACACAGAAGGCATCACACATTTAATTACTTGATATTTTTTTAGAATTCACATTTTAAACTGATGAGCTTACCTTAGTGGATGCATTTTTCTCATGAGCAACACCACTGGAGGGTGGCAGGGCTACAGTGCTGCATGATGCTGCCTGTGCCACCTCACCATCTGATTTGGACTTCAGTAGCTGAGAGAAGAGACAGATTACTTCATAATTTTTTTCACATTTGAGAAGGAAGTGGATATGCTTTTCCTCCCAAAACATCAGAACCTCTTAAATGTTATTTTCTTAATCTCGAATATTCTTTCAAAAGACAGAAATTGAAGTTTGGTTTTGAATTTTCTCAAATACCATTTTCTACTTCTACAACAACTAGGTACTAGCTACATTACAGATTCAGATTAATAATACCAAATGTAAGTAACAAATAAATTATTATTATTATTATTATGTATCATCATAGGATACCATATAATACATGATGTGACTTTATTGATCCCCAGGTTGGAATTCACAAAATAAAGTAGTCAAACTTAGCTCCACCTTTAGCAGCTGCAACATTAAAGTAGTGTACACATAAATCTGTTGGCTTCAATCTGTCCTTTACGTTTTCCCTTCCCCTGTCTCCCTTGTGTGTTTTGTCTGTCTGTCTGGGCATGGCAATCTCTCTCTCTCTCTCGCTCTCTCTCTCGCTCTCTCTCTCTGCTTCCCTGGATCCTGGCTTACTCCCAACGAGACATAGTCTACCTGCTTCACATCAGCTCATCAACCCAGCAGTATTTCAACCCTGGTCTTTCAACCCTTTGTTGAACTCTGTTTCTTCTGGATTTCTCTGCATTGCCCGCCCGCTCACTGCCAGCTACGCCAAGACAGCCATGCCAGCTCAGTTCATTCTCTCTGCCTGCTGAGACTACCATTACATTCCACATGTTGTTATCTGAACTAACGAACAGGATTACAGTTATAACATTTAGTTTAGGATCTTCGGTGTCATGGAAGCCTTGTATCTCAGCACTCAACTTTATATCAGTCGGCACATGTAACACTGTTAGCTTAATTTTCCAGCTCACTGTTTTCATTCATTTATGCCTGCAGGATCAAGTACCTAACTGAATTAGACTATGTCAGCGCTTCACACTTGGCAGCATCAAAAGTTCACAGGCTACCATGTCTTGTCTTGTACACTAGAGGGCCTCCTACTCATACAGATATGGATAGTTGTAGAGCTAGTGAGAAGATCCCCTAGATCCAGTGTGTGACAATATGTTGGTAATGCATCTGGCCTGCTGTCGGTGCCCTTTAGCAAAACAATGACTTTAATACACTGAATAATAATTGGAGAGCAAAAAGCAGTGAGCGAGAAAGAGTGAAGACTTTACCTGCCCTTGCCTGCGTGCAGAAAAAGACTTTGCAGGCAGCGGTGGAGGACATGACGGAGGCTCTCCAGCAGCCATGATGTCCTGGTACCAGCGCTCGAGGTTAATAGGAGGCATTGCATTCCTGCTCAGCTCAGGCTGGCTCTGAGGTGATGAAAAGCATCCAGGCAAAGGAGAGGGGAGCAGCACCAGGATCAGTGTCAGAAGCATCAAGCAGGTAGGGAATATAAACATGAAACAGTTCTTGTAGCAATATCAAGCTGGGGTGGCTGCATAAGAAATTTTTTGGTGGATGGCTGCAATGTTGCAATGGTGTTGTCAGTTAACAAAATGTGACACCACCAGTAACAAAGAAGAAGAACAAACCTGTGCAGAGAGAAAGGGGGAAGGATCACATGCAGTTGAGTGGTATGAGAAGGCGGATTCAGAGGAGGCAAGGTGGAATGATGGAATAGAGTAGGAAGAGGAGGCATCAATTCTCTGCATCCCAAAGATCTGGCTTAACTGACTGACTGTGATGTACTCCTTCACACAGACAACAAGAGACACGCACACACGCACACACACACATTTATGGTGAGAGAGAGAAGAAAAGTGGAAAAGAATGTTAAGAAGCTGCATCCTCAAGAAATGTATTTTGAAATACTGTCAATGTGCTCAGGTGGGTTTGGTATTTAGTACACTGAGAGAAACACATCAGAGAGTTTGGCAGAGAGCTGGCAAGGTGTCTACCTCACATGGCAGACCTGGAGCTACAGCGAGGGAGAGGCAGTGGAGCGCAGCAGGGGAAGAAGGGTGGGGTTGCATTGAAGCATTTCCATACATCTTATAGACATCAGAGAGCCGGAGGTACTCCTGCATCAACAGCCAAATCACAGGGATAAGAAGGCTGAACGACAGCAATAGTCATTCAAACATGCACAATGCAAACACGTGGCCATCGCAACTCATTTGGACTCTATCTTTGAAATGAATATGGATGGCAGTCACTTTACAGGTTCATCCTCCCAAGCATCATCTATCAATATATTTTTTTTGTTGCATCATCTTGTTTATGTTGTTAGTTAATGTCGTAGGAAACAATTCTCCTCAAATGCTTCAGTGATAGTAGCAGACACCTGACCAACATACACACTGCGAGCTTGCTGTTGTTTGTCAGTATTTGCTTACACACCATCATCCCTGATTTTTTATTGTAGAAACGGCAGCACAGGCATTTAGGATTTGTTAGGTTTCGTTACAAAGAGGATTCTGTTAAGATGTACCTCTTGGAGCCTAACAGGATAGAGTTCAGGGGAGGGGAGGTGAGCGGAGGAGAAGGAGGCAGAGGAGGGACAAGGACTATGAGCAGGGCCGTCCATATGAACAAGATCAGGTTCGCTGATGTGAAGAAAGTCCTGTTTAAAAAGTTCATCTAAGTTATAAAAATAAAACAGTACTTCTCCTCCAGCTCAGACGGTTGTGATCTCATGTCTCACATGTTCCTGCTCACCTCTTTCATGCTGCTGTTGGACTTTGGGAAGTTTCTCCCTCCTGTCAACGCGTGGTACTTCTTCTCCAGGACACACAGCCTGTCTTGCTCCTAAAAGGCAGACATGCTTGTCATAGCTACCGGCATGCATCACTGTACAGGTAGTTAAGGTTAGGTTTATAAAAGGCTAACCTTGTGTAACAGCTGCAGAGTCACTGCCCTGCCTTTAGCCATCCTCTCGCATTCTTGAGCTGCCTGTAACCCCAGCTGCTTCACCTGAGCTTCCAGAGCGCCCATTTTCTCCTGCAAATCAACAAGTCCAGTTTCTCAATGTCACGCGGGCATATAATCTCATGTTGGTAATCATGTGTTACACACATAGGCCTGAATGTGTTTTTTCGCTATACATGTATCCCCACCTTCCTCTTGGCCACGCTGCAGTGATACTCGGCTCGCTCTTGGAGAAGCTGGGAGCTCTGAGTCTCCTTCTTCTCCTCCAGACTGCTCTCCTCCTCTAGCTGGCAGAACTCCAGCTCCTCAAACCGCTTGGTCCCAGACTCCAGAGCTTCAGCTTTCTGTCCAGATATAGATATACATGCAGTAAATTCACACTGATTGAAATCAGTCAAATAGAGGTATCAAAGGATAAGGCAGGCAATTTTCTATATATTTTTTATTGTTAACAAAATTCCATGAAAAGGGTAAAACCAACAATTGTCTGTGTATCCAGAGTTTGATATGTTTCCATCCCACCCCCACTGTTCTGCTGCTGTAAATGCTCACTATTACGTATTAATCTGTTGTTGAAAATAGTCCCCAAGAAATGCACTCTTTACTTCTGTTTGAGTAATGTTGCTAAAAACTACAGTTATCAGTTGTTTTAGAAAATCCCATAGCCTTTAAAAAAATTAACACGTACATTTGTGACCTGCTTTTGAAGATTTACTTCTTCAGCAGCAACTGATGATTCCTACTGAGAGCCACAAACAGGATGGAGAGGTTGGAAGTATTGAGATGTGGACCAACACATTGTTGGTTTTGGTGTTTTCATGGGATTTGTTCACAATAAGAAAAGTAGACAAAAACACCTACAAATATCATACCATCTAATCTGACAATACTCTGTTTAGTAAGCATGCAAACTTTTAGAGCAAAGCTGTTAATCAGATTAATTATTACTAATAATGCATTTGACATTTCATCCAGAATGAGGGAACAGCAGAGATTAAGCAGCAGTCTAAAATTGCTGCTGGCGTAGCAGGAGCATTGCTATACAGTCACACTTACAAAGGGCACTGACATAATAAACCTAATGTTGAGATAATGAAGGGCAACAGCAGACAGAGAGGAAATGCACAGTCTGCAGATTTATGAGTAGCTCTGAGTGCTTCAAAACAGAGTCAGTGTTACGTCTGCAGCCGTTTCTGTACAGATCATACAGTACTGTGGTATTTGGTATATTATAACTCACTGTTGCCAGCCAGTGGGCTGCGTGAGAACACTGACCCTGCTGAGCTGCTCCTGTAACTGTTCCCTTAGAGACAAGGGGCACTTATCAAACTGCCTCTTCAGCTCATTGTACTCATTCCTCTGCTTTTCCAGGACCTTCCGCTCAGCCGACACATTAGCCCTCCCCTAAAAACACATGGAAACACACACACATATGCACAAATGGGTACACATTCACACACACACACACACACACACACACACACACCAACCCAGGGAGAAAAAAAATCACAGACAGCTCAAATCCATGCAGCCAAGCTTTAAAGCTAACAGGCCAAAGCAGTTATTAAGTTTTAGAGGATTGAAGCAGAGGTTAAGTTGGCAGGAGTGTTATGACTTGCAATGCTTCACACACTTGGTAATGTTAAAATGGGAGAAAAATAAAAAGTTATATGCATATCTGAATCCACATTTTAGTGCTGGTCACATCCAGCTAAAAGCCTACGTAAGGAAGATGTTTTTTGTTTCTTGAAACACATGAACTGTTCAGAGAGAAAACAATTTGTGCTTTGTGTTTTAGAACAGACAGCTAATAAATTAGCAGTGCTTATTCAGCTGAGATCTGAGAAAAGGCTTTATAGATCCTGTATTTCTAGACGGACGGTTTGCACATTCAGGAAGGAGTGAGTTTTTATGTAATCAAACACAGAGGAACAGGTCCAACATTCACGTGCAGTGGCTTTGGGCAAACTGGCAGCATTCACTGTGTCACATTGCTTTGTCCTGGGTGCCTACCTTGTCTTTCTCTTTCTGGGTGGCCTTGTCCAGCTGGCTGAGTTTGAGCTGCAGCTGAGAGATGATTTCATTTTCAGCCTCCACCTGCTCCTGCTCAGCCCGCCTCTCTGCCTGCAGCAGGGCTTGCTCCATCTCCACCTAGAGACAAATGTGGAGTCAGAGTCTGCAAACCACCAAGTACTGTCAAGCTAAATAAACAGATAGAGGCGAAACAGATTCCTTGATCTTAGGGCCTACACTCTAAAATGCCATATTTCATCAGCAGTCTGTTGTGCGTGTGTGTGTGTGTGTGTGTGTGTGTTGACCTCCTGTTTGGTCTCTTGTAACTGCTGCTCCAGTTCACTGACTCTGTGCTTCAAGTCATCCACCCTGGCCAAGATCCTGTTCCTCTCCTCCTCCAGGTAGACCTGCTCCTGACCAGCTAACAGCTCTTCACACTAAGGGCAGATTTATATATATATTTATATTTCTTAAAACGCTTTAATAAGATTCCTACTTAAAGGAACACATAAATAATGTAATCTATCACTTGCATGCCTGCATGAATGTGTTTATTACCTCTTGATGTGTGCTCTCTGTGCTGCTAGACTCCTCTCTCTGGGTTTCCTCATCGTTCTCTCTCACCCTCTGGGGCCTGTCTACTCCCTGGAGGGACATCCCCCCTCCGATGTCCAAGCAGGTTCCTCTAGCGCCCCCCAGCAGCCCACTCCTCACCACCTCAGCCAGCTCCACAGCACTGTCCTCATGATTATACTCTGCACACAGACTGAGAATGGTCTCCAGCCTCTGTCGCTCCTACAGAAGAGATGTGAGACGTTAGCATGCCGTCCTACATTATATGTCATATTGCAGATTAGCTTCAAGTGTCCTTGTGTGACATTGTCCCATGTAGGCAGCTGCCCCTCAGCCACTGGCACGGGACAACTGTAACCTGATAGCAGGAGGGCCGAAGCTGATGTGGTTTGTCTCTCAGGAGGGGGTTCATAGTAAAACCTGTCAGAGCCGTAGTTTATTAATCCGACAGTCTGTGATAACTGTAAGATAAATAAACGTGGAGAGTTTAGCTGCTGACTGAGACTATCTGAGATTAAACTGCCCCAGATGTCATTTGGTTTGTACTATACTTATGTTGCTCTTTTTGTTTAGATTTTGACATTGTGTTATGTATTTGTGCCACATGGTTCAAGGTTGTGGCCAGTCTGATGTCTATCATCACTCCAAACAATGGGATGCTTGCTTTAATCTACCAAAATAATAGCGCGGAATGTGTAACAATAATTAGGAATCTGGCATGACTAGGAACAATAGTGCCTAATGTGCTTCTTCTTGTTGTTCCCACAACCACCAGCCCACTTTTGTCTGGTATTTAAATTATTCAGGCTATTACAATAATTACACTGTCATGAGCATTAACTTTAACTACAAGATTTACACCTTGGACAGTTGTTTATGCTGTTGGCCTGTTTACTCCTTGATAAAATCCAGCAATATCATTAAAAGTGAAACCATATTTCACTGAACTTCAGAGTTAGTCAAGTGTAAAATGGACATAACAATAGAAATATAAAGCTATAACTAGATAGTTTGATCTAATATTGTAAAAGTAAAGGTTCAACATTTTGGGAAATGAGCTTACATTCACAATAACAATACATACGTTATGCTTATATTAGCTTTTTTTGGCTCTGTCTGATGGTGCCTGTCTATCAACACTTCGAAACTTCATTGAATAACATGTTATATTGTGTGATGGTATGTTGATCAGGAAGATTTTATAACAGATATGGGTGTGGTATCAACCTTTGCATCTAACTTCCTGTAAGAAAGTCAATAAACATATTTTCTCAAATGTTGAACTTTTGCTTTATCTTGAAATGCAGACCATCCAGAGGAGCAAACTATTGTAACAATGAAATTAACCCATTCACCTTATTATTACTGAAATGTTGTAGTTTATTGCAATTACACTACTTTTGCTTTGTGTATCATCATAGAAATCATCTCAGTTAATCAGAAGCCCTTCAAAAATAGAAATAGTTTTGCCTCTTCCCAGTGGAATTGATTATATTTCTTCCTCTCAAGCCATGCCCTTTACTTTTGCTGGGAGATAAAGGGCAGCATGTGATTTTAAAGTGCAGCAATATCCATTCATGTATATAGGTTGGGTTCAATAAAGTGAGAAATAATCCTGCATAACTGTGCCAACTGTGCCAAGAGAGCAGCGTGCCAAGTGTTGGGCATTCATTCAAATCCTCTCTTTGTCCTTCTCTCTCTCTCTCTCTCTCTCTCTCTCTCTCTCTCTCTCTCTCTCTCTCTCTCTCTCTCTCTCTCTCTCTCTCTCTCTCTCTCTCTCTCTCTCACTTTCAAGGCTGCAATACCAGCAAATCAAGAACCTGATCCAGTACCCCAAACATAGTTCACCGCATGCTGACTGGTTTGTCATTAAATGTATATTGTGTGGGAATATTCACCGTTTACACACAACTGCAACAGAAATAACAGGAAGCTTAGAGGTGCTCTGACATGGAGCGTCAAGATTTATAATGCAGGGACCCTCTTAAAAGAATAGGTTATTTTGGGAAATACAGTTGACTGATACCATATGTATGTCTGTGCGCTAAATATGAAGCTTACCGCAGGAGACATTAGAATAGCTAAGCTTAGACTGGAAACTGGGAGAAACAGCTAGCACCTCTAAAGCTCATGAATTAACAGATTGCATCTCATTTGTTTAATCCATAGTTCAAGGTTAACACTTCATTGTTTATTTGTTTTTGTCCAGTCTTTCTGCTGAACTAAACTAATTGTCTCCCGGGTCTAGCTTCCTAGTAAAATCAAATTTTTACACTTTGGTTTTCTAGCTTCACACGTATTAGACAGAGTGGTATCATTCTTTATCATATAATTCTCATCAAGAAAGTGAAGAAGTGTATTCTCCAAAATATCTAGGCGATTTATTCATTTAACAAGGGCCCTGCATGATTATCTAGTCTTGAAGCTTCATCCACCTCTACATGATTTGTCCCCAGAGATGTTAATGTGGTCACTTATTCTTCATTTATCAAGTACCAACAACATAGCAAGACAGAAATCACTGAAAACATTGGAAATCTCAGCCAGCACTGAACAAATCTCAAATTGGCCGCTTACAGCTACATAATTGTATGTTCATTAGGGCCAAGAAATATCTGTCTTTATCTGTTTATGTGTTTGCAGAGGTAACGGCTTACATTGTCTACTGGATGACTCACCACAAGGGTAGAGTAGCTTCGACACAAACATGCACACGCTGGATCCATTGCAGTAAAACCCCTATTGGTCCAACTTAGACACATGTTGTGAGTAACTCTCATATTTGTTACCAGAAACCTTTTGGTTCCTGAAATAGTCTGTGGACAGGGAGGAATTACCCTACTCCCTCCCCCTTGGTCCCTTCAGCTGTCAGAGGCAGGCTGCGGTGGGGGCTGAAGAATGGTGGGGTGGGGGAGCTGGTGGGTGCGGAGTGAGGATGGATAACAAGTATGCAGTCAATGATCTTGTGTGGGTACGAATATGAATACGAATACGAGTGGCTTTAACTTTCAAAGCTGGAGGCAGCTTTGAAAAAAGCCACTCGTCCTTTTGATAAATATAGTGCTGAGTAATAACCAGCCATGCCCTCCTGTCTGAAGACTTGTGGAAGAATGTTCACCCCGTGTTACTCAGCCCACATGGGCTGACGATGCCAGTAATACTCTGGGGAGATGAGCTAGTGGCTGTATGCCAGGAGATTTAGACAAGCGATCTGAATGCAGACATGGTGTCTGCTATGCAAGCACTCTCAGCGCCTTCTGCGTTTAACTGTATTTATGTTCTTTAAAATCATGGTGTTTATTGACCTTATAGTGTTTGTCCTCATCAGTTGTCCTGTGTTGTTGTCTGTGTGGTGAAGGCAAATACACTTCTTTACACTGTGGACAACACAGTTGCTGACTCACCAACTAGCTAACTACATGTATGTAAATGGCTCAAATGTGAAACACTTAAATGTGCAGTCAATATTTTTTTATATTAGTGGGATAATTTGATATTGTAGGAAATACCTTTACTATTGTTTGCAGAGAGTTTGATACCATTCTCATGTCTGTCTGTTAAATATCAAGCTACAGCCAGGAGCTGGTTAGCTTAGCTTAGCATAGTGACTAAAGCAGGGGAAACAGTTAGCCTGGTTCTGTCAAAAGGTAAATCTGCCTACTAGCACCGCTACAGCTGTCTAATTAATACATTGTTTCTTGTTTGTTTAATCTGTACAAAAACCGAAGAGTAAAAAATTTACACTTAAATATGAAGCTAGCCTATAGAGCCAGGAGATAGCTTAGCTTAGCACAAATTGTGAGAAATACATTATAAGTTGCTGATTTTTTAGGATTTCACTGTAATTAACTTGTGAGAAATTAGCATTGGTCACAGGGTTTTTATTCCTAAACAAAGGGTTGTCTGATTTACAATAAACGTCTGCTGGCATGTAGGTGAGAGTTTTAACATAGACCAATCAAGAGACAGAGAAATATCTGAATTTCCTTTCTTAACTCAGGAAGAGTGTATGCTAATACTCTGCCATTTGTTGGCTGTTGTTTGCTTTGTACTTGTTCTGTACATAAGGAGAGGAAATGCTGAGTTCGGGAGAGTAACCGTGTGTTCTCTCCGTGGCCACGTTACATAAAGAAATGATTCAGTACATCTATTTGACTATGTATTCTTTGGGAAGGAATTATTTTCCCTGACAAAATACTGGGGAAAAAAGGCAACAAAACTGTCAACATGTCATTTAAACACTTTTTTATGGATTAAACATAGATACATGTTAATTAGTGAGCTTTAGAGGTTTTTACCTTCGGACAAAGCCAGGATAGCTGTTTGCCTTGTGCTTTCCAATGACTGGTGAACATTTCGTGCATCTAGCAGGTTAAATTCTAACTAACACAGCTAAAATGAGAGTGAACATTGGACTTAGATCTGTCAGGTCACCAGAAACACAACTCCAAATGAATGCTAATGTTGCTCTGTGTCAATTGAATATTTTACTAACAATTTACATTACAGATACAGCTGTGGCACTGCACCTGCCAGCTTGTTTTGATGTGTTTCTCCTGATACAACGTCGTAAAGGACAAAGCAGAGCAGTAAATGTTTTCTTTATGATTTCTACTCTTATATCTACTGTAAACTTATATTTAGATCTGATCACTTACCATTTTCTCCATTTCCTGCTCACGCAGCCTCTCCTCTCTCTGCCAGCGGTGGTATTCCAGCAACTCGTCCTCATTGTCACTGATCTCAGAGATGCTGTTCTTGCGTTCTCGGGTATATGGTTTTGTAAGACTCTGTTCCTTGCTGGAAGAGCCTGCTATGGTCATGCAGGTGGTCTTTCTTTGGTTGTGGGGGCTAGCAAGAGGAGATGAACCAGATAGAGATCCCAGGCCTGACACGATGGCATTTCCCGGGGCAGGCCTTAACTGTCTGCCTCCAGGCTTCTTCTCCATCCCACAGAGTGATGATGGATTCTGGGTATAAAGTGCCCTCATGGCTTCTGCTTTAGAAGGAGGTATGAGTTTCGGAGGGCCCTGGGGGCTCTCGGGGACGGGTTTAGCAGTGAAGCCCTGCGAGGATCCTGGAGTCCCTCTGCGGGACATGCAAGGGCTGGGGGGCGGAAGTTCTCTCAGGCTGGTGGACCCCGTCGGCTCTGGAGTCTTGAGCCTTTGAGGGACATCTACATGAGAGAGGTGCTGATCTCGCATAGGACTGGGGGATCTCTTCTGTAGGGAAGAACCTCTTACTTGAGGGCTGGATGGTGCTGTTGGGGAAAATTTGCACAGGGCGGGTTTATGACTTAAGCTAAAGTTTTCTGTGCCCTGTCCTGACTCCTTGCGAGGTGGTGTGGGGCTTGATGAAGCTTCTGCTCTTATGTTCTGAAGAAGCTTTGGGCTCTCCTGGGCCCTCTGACCACTAGTAGTACAGCTTGAGGCCACAGAGAGTGATGTCCGTGGATGGGGGACAGGAGTAGTGGACCGTGCAAGTACTGGAGGAGTTTTGTTGCTGAGGTTCGAGCCCAGAAAGCTGCTGCTGTTTTCATAAATTGAGTCCTCAGTCATGGAGTCGTTTCTCCCATTTAGCATGTTTGGAGGAGAGGGCTGATGAATAGGTTGTTTACCAGATCCTGATGACGATGAGGCCTTCAGCATCAAGGAGTCCTGGAGGTTCTTTGATATGTTGTTGATTTTGGAGTCGCCGTTGCTCGAAAAAGACTGATGGTTTCCATTTAGGACACTGTGGGAGTCTGCGAAAGGGAGACAGAAACACCTGTGCATGAGCATTCCTGTTAAATAAAGGACGAGGACACTTGAATAGACAGTTGCAAAAACATACATAAACAAACACAGTGGTAGGGATCTGGTTTGTGTCACTGACATTCACTGCACGTGAGGTCAGTGCTGGTAGCCCAAATAAGGAAATATACAGTGAACATGTTGTTACACACACATATTCATACACAATGTCTCGGTGGCCCGCTTTAAATAGTGATAAATGTCTTGTTCTCCTGCATGAACCACGCGCAGCGAGTCGGGATGTTGTACTGCTCAGTTGTCTTGTAATACGACAGAGATCTGGAGCTGCTAAATATAAAAGCTGCAGCGGTGTACCTCATTCAGAGCTGATGAAATCAGGGCCTGGACAGGAAAGAGTGGGCCATACACACTGGGCAGGGTGTGGTGGCTCTTACTGTACTGTTCAGGCACTGGCAGCCAAACCAATAAGGTCAGCGGAGAATGGATTCTAAATATCATTGACAGCACAAGGGAACAGTCGCAGCAAGCAACGGGCCAGTATAATATAACATCAACTGAATGTAACTGTAAAAAGATTACAACAAACCCGTGTCACAATGAGGTCACACCTTGAGTGAAACCCACAGATAAAAATGAACTAGATCACAATGTAGGCCATAGATAATTAGTCCTGAACAAGCTATTTCTAGTCAAGGATAATGACCAATATTTCAGTCGAATTGTGCTGGAGATATGAAAATCAAGAGCTGGTAAACTTGGTGTTAAATTTGAACAAAACAAATAAGTTATTTTTTTACTTATAATGTGGAAATCAGTTTAATGTCAGAGGTTACACTTCAAAATGTCTAACGAATCAAGTGCTGAAAGTTATCTTTTTTCATGTTTACTTCATGTCATCTCAGTAACCATTTGGTAATTATGTAAGCCCTAAAAAGCCGTGGACAGTCAACTAATTATGTACAGTGTCTCATGCTAACTAGAGGCCTCATAATTCTCTGCAACATATTTGACTACATATCTATAAATAAAAGATAAAGCATTTGTTCTGCTCAGAATAGCTACTGAGCAACCTTGTCACTGACCATCCTATTTCTGTATCCCTGAAAAATTATCATAATGAGTATCAAATAATAATATCAAAGCCGGGTCTTAACCAGTAGGGTGAGTTCTTGTGGTGCTCAGTCCTTGGCCACCGCCAGGCAGCATGCTCTTCATTCTCAGGGCCTCCTCTGGATGGTTGAAGCGGAAAAAGGCAGACTGACCAAAACACAGCATGCACCCTGCCAGGAGAGAAGACCATGATGTGTTAGGTAACGCCTTCAGAGAGGCAAAGTATTAACACCACCATAAATGACAGGTTGATGCCAAATATAACTTATTGCCTATTGCTTTTTTTATTCATTTTTAAGCATTACTACTATCAGTAACTTCAACCATTCAACTGATTCTGGTTAAAATGTGATATAAAATCAGCCTTTCAATGGTTTAACTAATTCAATTAGTCTAAAATAGCTGCAGTGACGGAATAGCTTTTACAGGCCACAGTACATGTGATGTGTATGCATACAATGAAGTTGTCCTGCTTAAATAATCAATAGGTGTGAGTGTATATAATTGTTCTTATTTGTGAGATTTATTTTAAGGTGCCATGAATGTAAACCACATTTCAGCTTGATGTGTGGTAACATAAGGAAATAAGGAGAGTGAAGGCAAGTGGGGGTCCAGCATGAGAGAAGAAACGGGAATTCTAAGGTGTGACACAGATGGCAAAGAGGTCAACATATCTGCTATTGTTGTTTTTTTGTCCTGTAGTCAATTTGAGATCTTGGTCATTTATTGACTGTTTAACTGCCATAAATAAACAAAATTAGTTTAACTCACGTGTAGTTAACCGGTAAATGAAATCAACTCCTTCTCCTTTTCCTGCATTTCCGCTGGCTTTCAAGAATGCCTGACAATTCGAGTCACACGCTGAAGTTTTCAGTTTCCAGTTATGGATATTCCACAGGGAGTTTAATGTTTATTTCATCATTCAAAGGTCCACGTGACTGCAGCATTGTTCCTTATGATATAAATAAAGTAATTTCCTCCATTGCAGAGTTAATTTAGCATTTCATGACAGTCCTTTGAATGAAGCAAAGTATTCTGAAGTATTCTTGTTTAGCAGCTGCTGTCTCCACACACGCCAGCTGATCACCCGGCTTGAAATGACATTCTGGTGTAGCTGCTGGCTTGGATCCCAAGGAGAGAGGACTGAGGGGGGCGGGACTGTTTTTATGTCATGTATGCATGTTACTGGAAGGTCATGGGACTGTTTTGTTTTTGTGAAACTAGACTGTGTCATTGTACACTTTGCTTCCAATGTATTTAATACACAGCTGAGCATATGTAATACTGCAATGCATTTCCATTTTTAATAAGTCACCTGACTGTACATAAAATGGATTTCACCGGTAAGGGAGAGTTAAACAGGAATAAGAGTCTTTCGCCATGCTCACGGCTCATCAGTATGATCAGTACACATCAGAGCTGAATATGTCAGCATGCTAGCATGTTCATAATGACAATGTTTACATGCTGATGCCAAGCAGGTGTAATGTTTAGCATGTTAACCATCTAAGCGTAGCGTGTTAGCATGCAAACATTTGCTCATTAGCATTAAACACAAAGTACAGCGGAATATCGATAGTTCGGCACAAACCAAAGTAGTGGACAAATTAAAAATTGACCTGATAATTACTGAAGTTATTACTGTAGCAAATTTATTGGGATCCATCCAATAGTTCTTGAGACATTTTAACCATTAGACCATAGATGTCTGTACCAAATTTTGTACACATCTTTAAACTCAATATGCACTAAAGTCCTTCTTAATCCCTAGTAATCATTAGTTTTGGTTACATTTTTGTTTCTATGCCATGCATTGTATAAGTTAATTGATATAAAATGCAAGAATAAACAGCTTTAAGTGCCACCTTGTGTCAGGCGATAAGGTTTGGTGATGGGAAGGCCATCTACGGAGCACTGGTTTCCACATGGGTACAAGGTGATGCTGCCAGCTTGGTTTTCAATGTAGCAGTGCTGAGCTGCGATACCGTGGCCCTGCAGTGGGATATCTGTCCCCTCGCTGCCCAGTGTGGTCCTCCCTGCAACAATAGAAAACATTTTCTCAGCATCAGTTACAGGAGATCCACGTGGACCTGGGAATACTTGTTTGAAGTATTCTTAGTTTGCGGTTCGAAGCCAGAGTTGACATGACAGAGGTCAAGGTCGCGTGACCAGTGTCACAAATGGAGTCCACACGTGACTGAATGATGAACAACAGGTGTTAGTCTCAAAAGATGTGCTTAGCCTGGTAGATAAAAGGCATCTTGTCAGAGGGAAGTATTATAACCATCTTCTATTTACTGTCTTGTAATTATGATTATTAGTTATTATTAATATTGCTGTCTGAAAACATACACACACTATTTATTCTTATGTGATAGTACAGATGAGATAGCGCACCAAGAAAATCTCAGAGGGCTTTTCTCTGGGGCGGTACACACCCTCTCCTCCCGCTTCCTCTGTGGTGTCAATGCTCAGCGCAAGACAATGGTGCAAGAAAATCACAGACAAGGGTGTTATTGAAACTGTGGCGCAGCATGAGTAACAACAAGATGGTTAAAAGGTACTGTTTCATCAGTTTTTTTTAATTCATCATTCATGACAAGTTGTGCTGCTCACTATTTTAAATAATGTGATCATGGAAGTGTCTCTTTGTCCTAACAGGAACATAGATTACAGATCCTACAGTCAGTACAGATATGTCTGTACTGCCCCCCCTCCACACACACACACACACACACACACACACACACACACACACACACAGGTCTTCACCTTCCAGCAGTGGAAGCAGGGTGATGGCTGTGCTCAAGCGTCCACTTCCCAAACTAACCAGGTGGGGGCGTTCTGCCTGGACTTTCAGGGACTTGCCTGTCTCAATCAGGTCTAAAGGAGTGCTCTGTCAAAACAAAATCAATTGGCAAACATCATTACATGATCCTGAAACGATTAGCTCACTAAACTATTAAGTTACAAAGGTGGAAGTCTTAACACTCGGTGAAGTGGACATCAGTTTTTTGCTGAATCTTAAAACTGAATGTTGCATGTGTTAAAATTACATGTATGAACAGCAAAGCATAAATATTAAAATGCTCAAATAAGAGGTCCAATATATGCACTTGATTCAAACTACACTACAGGTGCTATCCTGAAATCTGTCTCTTTTTTATTATTGAATAATATAAACAAATTAGGGAAAATGTGACATATAAATGTGACGATACAAGAATCTCATGGTACAACACTGACATTCTGAAAATATAAAAGACTACAACTAAGACTAATAATAGTCTACAACAGCAGTTTATGAGGTGCTACGTTATCAAACCCGCACCACTAAATACAGTAGTTGTCACAAGCTTGCAAAGCGGCCCTGAAAACAGCCTCACCTACACCCGAGGTGTGTGTCTACGGCTGGAAAACTGAACACGGTATGCTTTTAATTAAATTAAAGATTGTTTTATTCAATGTCAATATACTGTAAATATGTATGTAAAAAAGGTTGATATGCCCATTTTTACCGCTAACAAGGATTGGCAGATTAATTTGTTATTTGATCTGAAACTGATTTATTGCTAAAATCTCACAATCTGAAATTATACAAAAATCACTGACTTCTCAGTTAGGTTGAGAAACAAGCTTACTCACAGTAGGTGATAATAAGGAGGTTTTATAAGCTGTAAGTTGTCACTGGATCTAAGAAATGACTCACCTGTAAGACCTGGTGCATCTGTCGCCCATGTTGGACTTTATTCCTGCTCATGCGCTCCATGTCGGCTGGACTGTCAGAGTTATCTGACACATGAAGATCCTGAGGCAAACACACACATACAGAGAGAGAGAGAGAGAGAGAGAGAGCAGGGGATGAATGGGAGCACTGGGAATACTGCTACTACAGTTGTACTGCAATGAGAACAGTGCTTTCCTTAGAAACCTTCTGCCCCACTTTTTAAGCCCATGTGACCAAACCATTATACTGGGTAATTGTTTCTACTAGCTGGACAAAACGATCCATCAAGAAAGCAGGCATTGATTTATGCCTCAATGCAAGAAAGATGACTGATTTTACACATTCACAAATCTACTTTTAAGACATAGCAGAAAGGTGTGACTGAGCCCTGCAGGTATCTAGCACATCAGATATCAGATCACTGCTTCCTCAGACCATGATGAGCCACTGTGAGTGTGACTCACATGCAGATCTTACAAACACAAACCATCCATGTTTGCAGACAGATGCTGCAGATTAGGTCCAGCTGTCTGCTGATCGCACTCACATCAGATGAGGGGGAAACAACGACCTACTGGGGTCAGACAGACCTTAGACAATCACACACAGACACATAAGCAGCCCAGATGACTCACCATATTTTTCTGCTAAAAGCTAGTATCCACGTATAACACTGTCCCACACACAACAATTTAGTATCAGCTCAGCATTCCAAGCAAAACTGAAATAGACACAACTACTTATTATCTAGTGTCTGTTTTGTCTACCATGGACCAAACCTAAATGACTGTATGTCCTGTTTGGCTGTTGACATGTATGCGTGTTTCAAAGGAGATCGCTTTACCTTAGTGATCTGGCAATCTCCAGATATGTTAAACAAATGGATGACTTATTAAGGAAATGACATAAAATGCTCTGTAAGGCATTGGGCTACCTCCACAACAGCTTCAGTGGTTTTTGACATAGAGTCTCCATCTTTCCAAAAGATATTTCCTCATTTGGTGTTTCGATGGTGGTGGTGGAGGATAGTGCTGTCTATTTGTCATTCCAATATCTCCCATAGCTGTTCAACTGGGTTGAGACATTGTGACTTTGAAGGCAACATGGTATGATTCACATTATTGTCATACTCTTTAAACCATTCAGTAACACCTCTTCACCTGTTTTTCTCATTTTTTCTGGGTTTTCCTTAAATTTCCCCCAGGTCTCTGTGTCAGGAAATGACCACAGCAGCCCATTCACGCACCGACACATGTTGCATCAAAAAGAAATGCTTGAGCTCTTTGTCGCTCCATGCTGACATAACTAATCATTTCAAAGTCTTGGGGGAAAAAATCACCAAAAACCGTCCACAGCTGCTGTGCTCAAAGTTTAGCCCAGGCGGAGACAACGGGGCGTTCAATCCGCGTCTGATGTCACTCCAGACAAAGTCACCGGGTGAAACCACACGTATCTGACAATCATGTCCAGTGTGTGAGTCTCTGAGGACCCAGTGACATGGAGAACAGACCGTCCCCTCTGTTCAGCACTGACACTGGACCCCTCACGCCTCTGCTGTCAGCCCACTGGCTGTCAACACTGGCCCTCTTTGAGCCACGCACTCAGACACAGGGACAGGAGAGTGGGCAGGGTAATGTGTCTCTGACTGTCTGACTCACACACATTTGCACACATATGCTCCTGCTCCCACAAGCCTCGGTTATTTAATGTACACACCCAGGCCGGAGAATAGTTTAAAAGCTTGCAAATGCGGAGCCTTCCACTGTAACCTGTGATTATGGGGTCAGTTATGCCCTTCAGAGTTGCCATGAGCTTCTGAAAATAGACACCCCCAGCCACACAGTCTGGGCTGTGACTTTTAAAGAGAAATGATTTCTGCTGAGAGTGAATGCTAACAAAACAGAGGAAGAGCAGAAAATGTTACACTTAAAATGATGACCGAAATAAAGTGAAATATAGCGTTATTTTTTAAAGGATGTCATAGAAATCGACAGAAAATTGTTTACAAACACACCAGTGCTGGAAAACAGTCAACATTTTACTTAGTTCACTGACAGACATGCAGCTCTTACCATTTCTCTACTCCAGCTGAGTCCAGACAGCCAGATCCATGGGTTTGTCTGAAGTGTATTAATCCGTAGAGCAGTGTCCACATTATTGTTTATGTCTTGCGCCTATCTTTTTTCATTCACTCACAGGGCTCCTCTGCTATTTCCCTCCTCCCAACCCCTTCTCCTCCCCATCCAGAGTGCAGAGTTACATCCACGACACGCAGTAGAGGGGGACCAGGCATCGGCACTGCCCTCCGAATGTGTCCGGACTTCTGACTAAAAGACTTTTTTATTGACTTTCTTTCTCTTTTTGGCATATAAGCCCTGTAAAGTAAAGTAAAGAACTTCAGATCCAATTTCAAAATTCTCCTTATTAAGAGAGGCGCTTGGTCAAAGTTCAGATGCTCCTCAGAGAGTCCCTGAGATGTATTCACTCCTATTGGATTTCCATTGATTGAAAGATCAGATGGGCCACACCAGATGATCAGAGGAGGCTGGAAACCAAACCCTGCAGTGCTGACGAGACCCACAGCATTGCCTATTGGTAAAGCAGGTGTTAGCAGTCTGATCCTGGGAGGATAGAAAATGTGGTGTAGGAGTAGGAGATGGAAAAGACCTTGTGTCCTCTGACTTCCTGCTCCGAGCTCTGTGCCACTGATGTAACAGTGGGTATTTCCAGTCTGAAAAACTGTTGAATAGCAATTTATGATAATATCACAAGGCACGGTGGATTATAATGCATTCACTGTGCTCACTACATCAATGATGATGGGATAGAGAAATACTATGGTCCACAGGAAGTGAGTGAACACATGTTAGCCATCTTTGCAGACGTCCCACAGGAACGATTTGGCCTAGAGACAGAGAGTGGGAGAAAAACACCACTATTGATCTCACAAGGCTTTTCCCATGGTCGGAGGCCAGAGAGGAGATGGAGGAAATGAAGCAGATGATGAGTCACTGAGGAAAATAAAAACAAACAAACAGAGGCAGCTAAGTAACCAGATGGAGCAAAGTCTGCAGAGAGGGTTGATGTTCTGAGTGAGTTCCCTCAGTGATGATGTGGAGGTTACAACTGAGGGGATGAAAAGTTGCTGAACTTCCTTTAAATAGTGATAGATTAGTCACTGTTGCTACAGCAAATAAGGTAAGATGGCAGAGGAAACCAATCTTCCTAATTATGTAACAGAATGTATTATGCCAACATCTCATTTACATAGTTCAACAAATTAGATTTTTATTGATTGTTATTGTTTTCTTGTTATGTGGCATCTTATGTTATTAATTGGAGTAAATGCATTAGCACGGGTTTAAAAGTAAAAAATAAGTATGTTACTTTTTACCAGTCAAGGAGCATTATTGTGAAGACTAATAAGATTATTAACATAGAGATTTGGAGAGGTTGTTTGAGGTATTTCTACAGCAGAAGGACCTAGGATGTTTTGTGGTTCGAGGGTATTAATTTATTCTTGGAGTGATATTCCTTGTTATTTGAATGAAAGGAATTTGTCGAAAGCTGCAAACCCACAAATGTTTCCAATTCAGTTTTAATTAGAACGCGATGTAAGGTTTCAATCCATCCAGGCAATGAAAAGAGAGCTTTTTATTTTGCCTTGGAGTTTGAGCCCACTGGCCTGGAAAGTTTAGCTGAGAGATAAATTATGCAAAATGATCAATATTAATGTCTGCCTTCTGATGTTGATCGCTGGCAATACTATGACTTAATGCAACTATATTTTCCCTGCACATGGTCTTGATGGTAATTCTGGACTGACATAAGAGAGGCCTTAGCGTTGAAACAGGTGTGTGAGCGCTGTGGCAGGATGATAAAAGTTCACCACTACTGGACAATTTTTCAGCTGCAGCATCAGAGTGTGTATTTTAGTCATCACACCAGTGTGAGGATTCCTTACAGCTCTTGAATTATGTGTCAGATGGCAGGCTCAGAAAGTACAGTTTGTGCAGTGTACCCCGTAGATACGCACAGTTCTATACTGTCTAAACTGAATTGTGGAGTTGATGTCTGCAGATCTCTGTGGGATTTCTGGACATGACATGACAGAAGACAGATGGATGGATCCAACCGTGCAGTCAGAGAGGTACAGGCAGCTTAAATTTATGCAGCAGCTTTCTTCGTTCTTGTATGAATTCAGGTAACGGGGACTTCCTTGCCCTGAAACCGGTCAGCACTTCCTCTCAAGCCATGCACAAATAAACAAAGTTTGACAGGCCAAACCATGACCTTTGCTTTTAAACATAAGCATTTGAGTGGTGGAGCTTGTTGAGGGAGGAATGCTGCATGAGAGACACAACTGAGGACAAAACAGCCCCACATCCTGGGGGTTTCAAGGCACTGTGATAGAACATGGGGTTTCATTTCTGAAACACATTGTCAGAAAAAAACTAAATCCTGGTCTACAGCAAAAAATTAACAACATGCACACATGAATGCCATCTGGATTTTCTGATTTGCACTGCTTTGTTCAACATCAGTGTCACACAGAACACAAAGTAGTAGTCATGTGATCCCTCTGATAAAGCACGACCCCAGACGAACCAGAACAAATAAAAAACAACAGGAAGCTGCTGATATTCCCAAAACATTTCCCTTTGAGTCTCCCACCAAACAGATGTGCGGTCTTCTTTTTAACATCTCTCCACTTGCCTTTCATAACTTATCAACACGGTAATGACAACGAATGTAAGAAGAGTCATGCACACATACCTACATGCAAACAAGTCATGTAATCATGAAGTATCTTTTACCTGTTTTTCCCGTCACACAGGAAGTAAAAGAAATTTAAAATATACTCACTCACTCAGGCACATGTGCACCTCACACCTCCTGTCAGCCTGTAATTCCACCAAAGTACATTACGGACCCTCCAAGGCAGCCTGATCTCAACATAAAAGTGTTGCATTCACAGAGTCAGCTGGGTAAGGTTAATCTCTTTCCCTCTGAAACCAGATGACTTCCACCTGCTCTGTAATGTTTAAGCTATAAATGGTCACACAACAAGACCATAATAAATGATTACAAAAATGATAACGAAAGTATGTAAACTCTGTCACACACAGTGCACGGCGAGTGAGAAATAACTGGGTCTTGTTAGGCCGAAAACACTGAATGTAGACTGCCACAATAGCCCCATTATCAACTTCTCTCAACCACTTACTCTGTTTCTTACAACACACACACACACACACACACACACACACCATAAAGCAAATGTTTTTGTTTCTCATTACCAGAGCTGGCGAGGAACATGTTCTTGTCTGTGGAATGATTCAGTCCAAAGATTAAAAACATCTTCCCAATTCTACATCAGAAAAGTCTCCAAGTTCTCTTCTCCATGATGGAAATATGCTGTCAGCCCTTCACTGCTGTTGGGATTGCTTCAAAGTGAAATGTTCAGTGCATCCAAGTACATCTTTCTGCCGGTTCCACCCCTCTTTCCGGCCCTTTTTTTCTCTCCACTTATCATTCCTTTTTCCCATTCATTTGACTCTTCCCACTCTGTATCCCCACATTGCTCTGTGATTCTCATCCCCAGTAAACACCTACTAACTTAAATTGCCTTTTCTGTCAGTGTCCCTGAGGTAGCTACAGGTACTTTTTTGTTCCATTCATTATTTCACCGAGTTGTAATAACAAAACATGGAAAAAGTCCCTTCAGGATGAGATCACCACAAACTCATGAAGGATTAGATTGGAACAGCCAGCGTTCGTTTGCACTTGGAGAGTGACATTTCACAAAGATACTTTCTTTCAAGGCGACAATTCCTGTGGCTTTGCATCTGCTTCATGCATACAATTACATTAACACTTTACAACTACAGAAAAAGCAGAGGTAAACTGAGAAAAACCGAACATGGCTGAGTTGACTTTGTCTTGAGAAGAGCGACACTGGCAAATTTAGAGCCAATCAGGAAATTATAGTTATCACAGCCACTGTATAGTCAAGTTTTTTGCTCTCAGACTGGAATTTTTAGCCTGGCTGTTGGTGTTGGACACGTTGTCAGGGCCCGAGTAATTGGTTCAGCCTGTCCTGGGCTCAGTTCAAACTTGGTGCGTCATGCTGCTTTTGCCACTAATAAAACAGTCAAAGCAGACAGAAATATCTGCATGCTCCCCACCTCCGGAAAGGTTACGGGTGATTTTAGCTTTGTCTTGAGATGTAATGTGAAAACAAGTAATCCGCACCACTAATGGCAATACAGTGGCGACATCTCATATGGATGCCACACGTAGAATTATTAAGTGTGACTGTGGGAAGGACTGATGGATCCTCAAGATAGTTCTTTAGATATTTCATTATTTTACATAATGTTACTGATCTTTAATTTTCAACTATCTTTTCTTGGTATTATGGTGAGGGTGCATCAGTAGAATATCTGTTGGAACAATATGTGCTGTGAGCTGTCTTCAGCAGTTATTAAATGGAAATACACATGGACATCAAACACTTATCCCAGATTTTCAGACATGCAACATTTGACCCCTGGTGGCAAAGTCAGTGAAGTGCACCTTCACTGACAATGATCACCATGTTTGTTTTACTTGTGTTATTTACCCCGATTAAAGTGTCATTTCTGCTACATGCTATTATTATAATATTAAAAACAAAACAACTTGCTCTATTCAACAAGCCAAGCTCACTCTAAAACTTTAGCGAACAGGATGCAAACACTGGATTCTTGCAATTGAGGACTAGATATATCTGAGACTTAAGTAAAGCTGCTGCACTGCCTTTTTACAGCATGCTGTATCAGATTACGGTACTGTGTAGCAGTCTGGCAAGGTGTCAGAAGCCACAACTTTCTTTTATGCAGCCATGTGTCCATTGACTTGTGTGGCTTGATTTGTGGACAGATGTCCCCCCCCAGTATGTTTTATTTGGCCAGCTGAGGTTTTGTGGTTTGCACTGATCCTTGTATAATTACACATCATTTCAGGCTGGAGAAAATACTTTAACCTAAATCCCTCTATAACACTAATTGACATCTTACATTATGAGAGCCAGGTGTCTGTTGCATTTTAGTGAATCTTAATGCACTACTAAATATGACTTGCATTATGTACTTTATCCAAATGCTGCAGGCTTGAAAAAATGTACTGCCTAATTCCTAGCACATGTCCTTTACATTTTGATGATGGAATAAGAGAACATTACTTAGGATTAAATTAATTCACAACGGAATGTCTTTTGCATTAGGCTCTTATGTATTTGATCTTATCACTACACTCACGCTGGTAAACTGGCTGCAGCTGTTTGTTGCTCTAAATGCAAAAAAGGAAGCACCTGAAGCTTCTAGCTGAAAGAACCGTTATTGTGATGTAGGCAGTAAGCACACAGATGCACAACACTATTTAGGGCATGTTTACCTGAAGGCAGCTGCTTCCACATAAAATCCCAGAGACCGTGTACAAACAACTTGCCTAACTCTATAACTGGGTTTATGCCTCAACAACTGCCAGTTTAAGGTACACTCACTAAACCTAATGCAGTATAATACAATAGTGCTGGAATAAGCACTCTTCATAAAAGGCCATGCTCATTTCTTGGTAAATTTATTTTAGCGGTTTTGATTTTCGGTGATGATTTTCTTTTGGAGGCTGTAGTTTGCGATTTTTGTGTTTAGTAAGGCTTAACTGATGCTAACAAAATAGATAACCTTGAAGTTAGTCTTTGTTAAATTAGAGATAAGTCTTAGCTTTAGCTAGGTACGCTATTAAACTGGGTTGAGTATGTATCCAGGAGTAACGTTATTGTTTGGACTGCAGAGACTAAACTCTTACTATAACGTTACTTTTAAGCAGAATTTAAACCGCAATGCGTTTAGCGCCATGCATTCAACAACCTTTTCACGTTTATTTCAATGAATGGGAAATACTCAAGCACCATGTTGCACACAAGCTGCACAGTCATGCTAGAAAGAGCCAGATTAACAGGACCCTGCAGATGTGGTCCAGGCATGGTGGTCAGCCATGATACATTCCTTTACCTGCAATGGCCTGCTGAATGAGTAACACTAGCATATCATTCACAGCAAACCTAGCTTTTATATAAGCCTTAACTCACATAGAACCAGGACGCTAACGTCAATTCATAGTCTTAAGTGTTAGTAAACACTGAAAAGGTTAAATACAGCTGTTAACCACATCTAACTCGCCAGCGTTAGCCAACTTTCTTCACATGTTTAGCTAGTAACGTTAGCTTCAGTTCGCCTAACAACTGGACAAACGGCGAGGACTACTTATTTTATTTTATTTTTTTAAAAAAGCGTTTATTAAATAAAAATGCGAAAACTGAAACAGGACAGCAATAGATAGGTAATGTTGCTCTTTCATTGAAGAGTGGGTGGCCCTTAAAAGGGCCTTTGGGGTTATGTTATTAGCCAGCAGGCTAATACTCTTGAGACTGAGAGGAGGCCTTCTTTCCCGCCTTGCCGGAGCTGGGTGCAGACTGTCCGGTCTTCTTGGGCAGCAGGACGGCCTGGATGTTGGGCAGGACGCCGCCCTGGGCGATGGTCACTCCGCCGAGTAGTTTGTTCAACTCCTCGTCGTTGCGTACAGCCAGCTGAAGATGGCGAGGGATGATACGGGTCTTCTTGTTGTCCCTGGCGGCGTTGCCGGCCAACTCCAGGATCTCAGCGGTGAGGTACTCCAGGACAGCGGCCAGGTACACTGGAGCTCCGGCGCCAACCCTCTCAGCGTAGTTACCCTTACGGAGGAGACGGTGGACACGGCCGACGGGGAACTGCAGCCCGGCGCGGGAGCTACGAGTCTTGGCCTTGGCGCGGGCCTTTGCTCCGGTTTTGCCTCTTCCAGACATTGTAGGTTATCGAATTTATCTTCCAAACAAATACCGCAATCGTAGATATGTAAGGACTAAGGAAGAAGACGCGACACGACCTGGATATAAACCTCTGCTTTGGCCCGCCCCAAGAGGCGTTTGGCTTTTGGAATGAAAATAGCCAAGTATGATTGGCTTTGAGAGGGCAAAGGGGACAGGAAGTCAGTGGCTATTGGTGTAACTGCTCGGGTGATAAACCAATCACGTTGTGCCCTACAGGAGGGATAAAGGCGATTGGCTGCTGTTTTTCTTGCTTGTTGTGAGTGGGTGATATGTAAAGAGGCGGACATAGAGGACCAACCGTGTGTCTTCCCTCCAGCTTCAAGTTTTTGGCGCTTTAGTTGTAAATTATGCAGCAAAAGTAAAGCAAATCTAATGCAGAATGTATGAACATTTGTGGTGCATATCAGTTTATCGGTAAACTCGTGTCTATTAAATCTATTATCAGATCATTTAAACGGTCTGTATAGCTGGTATGTGAGAATAATGTAACGCTGGAAAGTTCCACACTTAAAAAGATAAGTAGATGAGTGTTGAGCAGATTCAAAGCAGATACATGTGTAAGAAGTCATTTTACTGAGACAATGACAATGTAGGCTCCTTTAAACCTAAGTAGCTATATACATTTTTGCATTTATGCCATAAAACAAAGGGCCTTAGGGTTACCTCCTAAAAAAATAATTCATGGTCAGGCACAGGGTAAGTGATGCTTCAAAAATAATTTATTTGCAATAAATTAAACATTTCAAATATAACAGAAATCACACATATCTTAAATTCTGCAGATGCTTTCTTTTTCACATTCCACACACAGACACATATATATATATATATATATATATATATATATATATATAAATAATGCCTTTGGACATTGAAGAAGTGGCTTTGTTAATTTCTTCAGTATTATGAACTGGTTATCATTTAAAGCACATGGTGACTCCTGCTCTGTGATCCCATTTAATAGATATCCTTTTATTGATGCAAACAAACCTGAACATTAAATCAAAATCTTTTATTCTGGTGTTCTGAGTCTCATAAGTAATGCAGTAATTTAAAATATTGTTCCTTTTTTTCTGACACAAACATCCAAAAATGTATGTACACCTTTACACACCAGTTCTATTTGCCTTTGAAGGATGCAACAGGTTTCCTCATATCTCACCTTGTCGTAAACTTTGACAATCCTGTCCTTCCCAGTGCCTCAGCAGAGCATCTCTGAACACACCATGAGACCTCCAAGTTCTATTTTTGTTCATGTGAAACTTGAATTTAAGTGAAATACATTATGATAAGGTTTCTAAATGTTAATACAGGAGAGGTTTTGCTATGTTTAGTTTATGATCATGATCTGGTCACCATGTCAGCATTTCTTGCAAAGCATTTTGCCTTCAACCCCTGTGAGGCATTTTGCGCAGTATATGCAATTGTACTGCAGTTACAAAGTCCATATGAGCATCGACTGAAGTCTTTATAATGTGTTCAGATGCCCATTTGACTTAACTGAGTCAACAGGAGCCACAAGAAGAGCAGGAAATTATCATGTTGGTTTATTTTACTGACAGAAAAATGTCAGAATTTAAAATGTTTAAACTCGGCTTGAAGAGTCTGCCAGAGATCCTGACTGGCTGAAGTTTCAAAAGCAAACTGAAATGCCTTATGATATTCCACAAGTTGTACTTTATGAAATAAAAAACACAATAAATATTTTATCTTTTCTACTTCTTATATAAGAGATAACACTGAACACCATTTTAAAACCAATGTACCAAGCAATTGTGAATGAACATTACAGCTAGATTAAGACTGTTTTTTGTTCACTTACTTATGTATTTAAAATTACATTTGTATGGGGGAAAAAAAACACACAGTAATGTCTCTATTTTACAATGTAATGCAGCTATGATGACTTGTTTTTGGGGGATAAAATAAATAGCACTTGTGTCATGAGAACCACTTAATAATAAATTACCTTTATACAACCCAGGAATTTTACATGTGCTGTTAAAAAGAAAGTCCCAAGTGCAACCAATAGCAGCACACTGCCATTTTATATATTAAATAGTGGAAGAGCATCTCCAACATCAGTGACAATAAAACACTCCCATTATAGTTTGTGTGCAAACAGGGCACAAGACATTTCATTGTAACCATTAGCATCTCATCACCAAGCAGCAGATTTCTCCTCGAACAAAACAGATTTCATTATCACATTTTAACTTCAGTGTTGTGATTAAACATGACTTCTGTCCTGAAGGTGCAATAATGTCTCTCCAGAGGAAAGCCCTCCCAGAGGTCTCCTCCTTTCAACACGTACAGACGACAACCCGCCTGGGGTGTTCAGCCTGTCAAAGACAGGACTCTTGCAAGCTTTAGTTGTTCTTCTGACAGTAACAGAGGCCTTTTAGAACAATCCTGTTCAAGTCAGCATGAGTCATGTCCTACGCTAACAATGATAATCAGTTATCCAGTGAGCTCGACCCTCCGTTGGTAGCAGTGGCTTTGCCTTTTGATTTGCCCGATGAGCGGAAAGAGAAGCGTTTGATGAGACGTCGGGAGAAGCTGGCAGACTTTTTGCGGCTGCTGGTTGCGGCAGCAGCAAAGTTATTGCCCATGTTGGAGATGTCCTCATGGGATTGGCTGTGGCAGGACTCCTTTTCTCGATGTCTTCTGCGGAATAACAGCTTCGACCCACTCTGTAGAAAACCCACTAGAGGAAGCAGACAGAATGCATTACTGTAGGTGGTAATCCATAACTGAAGTACTGGGAACACAAACACTTAAAAAACACTAACCAATCACCCAACTACTACTATGAGTTTTCTAAATGAATTTACTGATTTCACGAGATAGCACCATTAACGTTATTCATTCAAAACCACTATGGTCTGGTTGGGTGTATGCTGCAGCATTGCCTCCAGAGGGCAGTAGCAGGACTTTACAGTCATGTTATTTGGCCTGTAAATCAGTCATTGCTCTATTTTTGATATTTATAGTTTTGATATTATGTAAGGATAATAGGCTATAGATTTGTTTGCATGTGAACTATACTGTACTATACTGTTTAATAAAATATCAGCGAATTGTGAAAATGTCTAAATCTATTCTTTAATTTATCTTTTAATGACAAGAGAAATGGCAACAACATGCAATCCAACTGAACTGCTGAGTATTGTGTTTACAATAAGCATAAGACATTACTGATTAACATTCGTGGAAACTGGGCCTCTGCCTTTGCTGCTTTTAGTGCACAGACCAAGAAGCAAGGTATGACGACTGTGTTACCTTTATGGTCCTTGAGGCTGCGGGTTTCCAAGGCACCAGTGGAACCAGTATCTGACTCCACATCGTCCACAGATGGACGCTCCGACACGTCGGAGGGTGTGGTTTCATCTGGGTCCTGGTGATGCCCCGCCCCGTAATGGTTGCCATGCATGGCTGCATCCATGGCTGCAGCGTAGCCGCTCGATAACACACAGTCATCTTCGGAGAGCGGAACCTGAAGAGTGTTAGATACTGAATCAAATTATGTCCTTTTAAAAATGTTAGCAAGATTAATTAAATGCTTATATTGAATACAGGAAGAGAAGTGGAAGTGTAACTACTTATCTAAAATTGCTGCTTAAGATGAAAACTAAATGTTATGACTATGATTTTAAAATATATACCTGCACATCACTGTGAATTTAGTTTCAGGTTTCATGTGCAGCCTCTTGCACTGAATACATTTTTACAGGCTTTCAGGTCATATCAGGTCAGAAGATTCTGTCATAATGTGATCTAATGTGAGGCTGTGACTGTCGACTAAATTTAGATCAAACTCATTTTGCCTGGCCCCACGTCATTGTATTTTAGTGAAGTTAGGTAAATCATCAAAAAAACAAGATCCAAGGTAGATTTATTTATCATTTTACAACACAGGGTTGTATAATGAGTTTGTAGTACAAACATTATAAGTGCCCAAATACCGAAAATTAGGTTATCAAAACAAAACAGTTGCACTTGCAACATTGGACACAGTTTCTATTCTCTGACCTTTGACACACCCGAGATGATCAGTGTGCTCCTTTTTGTTGGCGTCTTGCGAGCTACTTTGGACGCCGACTCTGTCAGCTGCCGAATGGCCGTCTCTGCAACAGGATCCAGGCCATTAGAGAGGCGGCTGCTCTCTGACAAAGAAAACACAAATATATCAATCAGCATTTTACCATAGAAATATACAAAAGAGAAACCATACATAATGTTACATTTGTCAAACATTGTCTATTGCATTTGTCAGACTTTTTTTGTACTTTGCTTAAGAAAGTAGTTTCCCTGTGTAAAGCTGTTGAAAAACTACATTAATGTTTTTGAACAGGAGTACCTGCACAGAGAGGGTTCGTGATGTGTACTGAGAAGTGCATTACTCTCATCTCGTGTTACACTGCAGCTTGCTGCGTATCCTACTTTGCATCTGTTATGTAAAGCCGTGTCTGAGTGGCCTTTAAGTCTAGGACTCACTGCAGGGGTTGGGGCTGCCTCTGCCATCTGACAGGATGGTGGGTTTCTTCTCTGTCAACTCCACTTTGGACGGCGAACGCAAAGGGGAATCACCTGAATGGCATCACAACTATTTTATGGCATTGTTAACATTACCACAACATGCTTCTATCTCTTGTTGTACACCTACTCTGGCACAATGTAACTCTGTAAATGTACCTGGACTGCGTTCCAGTTTAAGTCGAGACTGGACGGTCGTCACAGTGGTGACGATGGTTCCATCTGGCATGATGGTTCGGTCCACATCGACTTTCTTGGTGGGGGTGAGTGAGGAACGAAGTGACAAAGCATTGTGGGCGCTGCGAGGCTCCTCTGTTTCCACATAAAGCAGCTGGAGGAGTCAAATAAACAATAAATGAACTTTTCATTTAGCAAATCAAATGTGAAGATGGGATTGGGTACTTCATTAAAATTGTGCACTTTATTAAAGAGGTGGCCACTTTATTTAAACTGACATGTGGACCTGCGGGGAAAATGTCAGCTGACTAATCAGTGGTAATCAGGTATAGCAGGTTGCAGGAGAGGTATAAGACATGTCACAATGTAGCAATAAGAAATGTTCTCCTCTCCTGTGGAGATAAAGCATATATGAATGCTGTCTGTAAAGACATCTGTAGATTGCAAGAAGGAAAAATGACAACTAGTTGGCTTCGGAAGATGGCTAGAAGAGATCGAAGACAGCTATTACAGGCATGACAATGGACTTTGTTTCTGCTGTTATACAACATTCCCTCTCCTTTTGTTGTGAACCTTTGTTTCACTCCAGCTTGTTTGATGTTAGATAATAAACTGTGATGTAACTGCACCACTTCAAATCATGAGAATCACATTGAGAGAACTTTCCACAATTTTACAGAAACGCAATGCATCTTGTCAGTCACCTCTGCTGTGATGGTCGCATTTGGTGCCAAGCCGAGGCCAGGGCTTACTGACAGTACGTGTTGTCCGGTAGGAACTTTGCACCGGAGGTCCAAGGCGATGGAGGCATGGCCAGGCAGGAATTCTATCCAGATTTAAAACAAAAACAATGGCTTAACATATTTGTACAAACAGCATGAGAGCCATTCTTTAACTGGTCACAATGGGAGCATTTCCTGACATTTTTTACATCCCAAAAAGGCTAACAAAGACTACTTTAGGAGCCTGCCAACAGTGCATTTTCAGTATCCATGATTTTGCTAAAGCAGTCTGAACATTCCTGCTGATCAGGTTTCTGAACAGCGGCCAATAAAGAAAATTGCTATCGAACAGTGCCTTACGTTCCCTTTTGCCGTTCCTCTCCAGAAGTCTCACTCTCAGCTCTTTGGTTTCTAGACCCAGCTCCCTTCAACACACAGAAAACCACTGTGTTAAAATTCAAATAAAATCCCACGATGCAGAACTACATAAATTGGAAAAATGCGACTTCTTTCTGCTGCTAAAAACTTGGCTTCCGATCTTAAGTGACAGTCTATTAATATTAATATTAATAATTACATGAGGAACAAAGTTCAAAAAACAATTGTTAGATATTATTTATTATGAGTATAACCCTCAAAAACACAGCTAATCTGCTTCATCGTGACTGTGTGGGTGTGGAAAAATGTTGCTAAATCGTGGTGCAACATTGGTGCACAGAAGTATGTGACATCACTCACTTTTCCCAACTATGCACCACCTACTTCAGAGAAGAGCAGCAAGATAAAAAATACAGAAATTTGGCATAAAACTAATTTAACGTCAGAAGAAAAGTGTTTGTTTATGTAGGACCCGTAAGAAGCTGACTGTGAAAATATATTTTTCAGGGCTTTTAATGTTGGCATGTATGTCCACAAATAGGACACTGTTAAAGCTGTTTAAACATTACAGATGGTATCTTACAGACTAATTTCTTCACTCCATTCCAGTGAGGCGTTGCCGGGCACAGACAGGAAGCGGGTTGTCCTCTCTGTGGAGGGTTGGTCCAGGCTCAGGACACAGCACAGCTCCCCTGAGCTAGACCCCTGACCTGCAAACACACAGCACCACAGTGAGACCTCGGCAATCAGCAGGAAGCTGGGCGGAAACGATCTGACACAGAGGAAAAATTTCTGACCTTTACTTAAGGTCGCCCTGAGCTGCCGCAGCAGTAGTCGCCTCACCAAGCAACTCTGCGATATAGAGTTCAATCCCACCGATAGATGGTCCATGGGGGCCTGGAAGTGTGCAGAAGGAGGGTTCAACAGCAAAATCAGTTAAAGCACAGGATTTATCATGCATCCAGTCATATTAATTATATAGATTGATTATATTTAAAACAGGTACCAGTTAGTTTGTCTTATTGCTGCAATAAACACGTATTTCTCACCAAAGGACCTGACGCACAAGTCTTGAGGTTGAGGACCATGGCTGGCTGAGTGCTGAACAGAGTATCCTCTATCAGTCCCTTAATCATGTCCAGGTCTGCCTCACCCTCAGTGCCCTGATGAGAAAAAGCAGCAAGTGATTCCTCTCTAATGATAAACATACGTATATGTGTTGTAGCAGTGGTGGTCAGCAAATTGAACTATAGACACCAGCTGGGGCTTTTAATAGATTTCTAGGCCTAATATAATCTTACTCAAACAAACAAATAGGAGAAATTACTTACTGTTGCTTTAATTTAAGAGCCATTTAGTTTGTTTAGAAAGGTTTGCAGCTTTGGGGGATTTAACCAATCCCAAAATTTCATACTTACATTTCGGCTGACTACAAAATATAAATTCTAGACTTTAAGATTCTTGTTGTCCGATTCAGTGGGTATCCCTGAGAGTTGTTTAAAAAGGCAGTAAATGGCATGAGTATTTATGAAACGATATTCAAGAACAGCCTTTCCTTCATGACTCAGTGAGTTTAATGGGGTGGAAATTTACATATTTACTGAGATTTATGCACACAATTTGACAGAAAGTTTGGGCACAGTCTCAGAAAAACTTGCATTATGTGCGTTTCCTTTTTTGAACAACGCAACCTTTAATTTTCTCTAAACAGTCTCAGGACTGAGGCCACTGCTGACTACACAAGGCGGACATATCATATTAGCGCTATCAATATCAGATGTTCTCACCTGTGTCTGCAGCTTGCGTGGAGACACTGTCAGAATAAATGAAGGCTGCTTGGAAAGAGTCCAGGACATCATCAGACCCTCGCCCTCCACCTCCTCCAGACACGCCACCACCTGATGGAGACAGACAGGGGGAGTCAGAAAACGAGTTTAACATAGATGCAGTTACCAGGCATGCAGTTACAATAGATTATAGCAGTAATATAGTATGGTATCTATGTATAGTGTAGTATTTTCTCATTAATAAATAGTTAACACACTATTTTACCTATTTTACCATTTTGATAATTTACTATAAGGCCTCTTCCTAGACAACTGTCAGCCTCTGCTAGCTTCTACAATACATTTTACTTTATAAAACACCAGGTAATATTTGGCAGGAAAACAGTAAGTTTATTTTATGATACATAACATGTGGAGGACACTTTAGGTGCAACAATAAATGTTTCTCATTATGCTAGATGTTGGAAGAACTGAAATGCAACTCCAACATGATTCTCCTCTTAAAGAAAGAGAGAAAACAAACACCACTGAGACAGGAAGACGCAAGAGGATTTATGGGAAAATGGGTTCTTAGTTCTGATAAATACATGTTATTGAAATAAGACAGAAGCTATTGATTGTCATTACTAGTAAAATAGATTCCACATTTAATGATAATGACGGTGACGGCAGGATTACATGTAATTCTTTGAGTAAATTTTATACATTTGAATAACAATGCAAATGATGTTCTGGCATTCTCATTTGTTTAAGTGGGCTTGACCTCAAATGTGCAAATTTGCAAAAAACAAAATCCAGGTGGCTTTCGTACCTTTGCCGCCATAGGTGCTATAGTGATCTGATAGGTGTCCATGGAAACGGCAGCGTGTGACTGCTGAGTGACTGTCACAGGAAATATCAGTGTATCCACCCAACAATTGCAGTGTAAAACCTGTAAAACAAGAAGAGGTTGACCAAGGACAATACTGAAATGGGAGATAACCTTCTCTTTGCCTGTTAAAATCCACATGTCTTCATCTGCATCTTACTTGACTTGACACAGTCCAGGAATTTCTGTCTTGTATTGCTCCATTAAATTTAAAAAACTTTCCAGGGTGTTTAGCAAAAGGTGTCTGCTTTAATAGTTAATCCCAGTACTTGTTACTTGTAATGAGCATGACTACAACGGTTGCTTACCATTCGGTGTTCCGATTGGTCAGTGCAGGTCACACTATCTATTGCAGAGGCAGCAGTTAATTGGAGGTTGCTGTCAAAAGTGATCTGGATGGAGCTCTGGGGGAGACAGGAGGAGAACAAACGTCCTAAATATTGCATAAGAGAGAGAGGAGAGACACCTGGGCATGACATAAAACATTTTGTACTGCAGTGATACAGCCTTTAATGCAGCTGGTTAGCAGTTAATCACAGTCCGTCTGGGTCTTTAGTACTAATTTTAGGTCAGTTATTAAATGAAAATGTTGCTGTATCATTTTGACTAAAACGCAAATTAACCAGGGCGTTTGAATTTTAAGCATGTCTGGTATCAGATGTTAAAGAACTTCATTGATCTTTGCTCAGAGTGATTGGATGATCACTCACACATGGTACAGATTACACCATTCGGATGCTAATCATAATATGTAATCCTTAAAAAAAAAACATTGCTGTTTGGGTACTATCCTTGTACAGCAACCTCACAATCTTTATAGAAAGAGAAATGTTCCTTTATAATAATAATAATAATAATCCTTATTTGTAGAGCACTTTTCAAAAACAAGTTACAAAGTGCTTTAACAAGTGTAAAGAATAATACAAAAAAGATAAGAGCATGAAAATTTAATATAAAATTAGTAAAATACAATAAAATAAAAGGGATAAAATAAGATAAGTCAAATAAGATCGGGAAAAGCTCTCCTATAAAAGTATGTTTTAGGCAAGTTTTGTGATAGAGTCAAGAATATTAATGTGTGGTTAATTCCCCATGCCAAAGGTTCAGCATTACAAGATGACACTGTTAAGTCTGATGCTTAAAATGTACATGTACATGAACCCTAATGAGCAAATGTGTAAAGACGCTGTTGCCAACAAACATGAGATTATTATATTTAAGATGTTTGGCTAATGCACAAGTGCGTCCAGTCCCGGCAGCTCTGTGGACTATCAAGACTGCATCACTCAATGTTTAGTGATGCTTACAGCAAGGCAGCTTTTACTGTACAAGTGTTGGACTCCGACACCCCTAACAAGGGGAATTAGTAAGAAAGGATTCACCAGAACTGTGGCAACACCAGTGGCCTACTATCACTGTGTGCATGTGCCAGAGGATCTGTTTCAATAGACGGCTTTAACTGGCTCAGGAGATGCAAGTGAGACACACAACACAAATCCCCTATTGTCAGGGCATATGTTCCTCTAGGTCTAAGTCCAATCTCTATCAAACACAACAGTGGAGGCAGGGCAGAGGTGGGAGGATGATATAACAAAGTTTGTGGTGTGTGTATGTGTCAGTGTTCCAGCCAGGAGGGCAGGAAGCCAAGTGCTATGCTGCAAGCTTACGTATGTTCCCTGGACCATCACTGCAGTCACATGACTACAGCGTACAACCGGCTGTGTTTATTTCGTTTGGCTGGAGCCTCTAAAACTGCACGGTCACCCAACCGTTCATCACACCCAAAGTGCAGAACAAATATGATGTGATGCATTTCAGTCTGTGAGGGCTTTAGATAAATCCATTAATTGCATGGTTCTGATTGTGTGTCGCTCGTAGATGTGCATTACTAAAGGTTTGCGTCACTGCAGTCAAACACCACTGGCATCTGCTTGCAATTAGGCTAATTAGAGTCAGTACAATGACGTCACCCGGTGCTCCTAAATGTGAGTGTGTTTTTTTTCGGTAACCCACATTCGGCAAATATGAGTATGATAAGAACAAAACAGAATTCCATTTTTAGATTTCTTTTTGCCTTCATAAAGACATCTGATAGTGTTGATATAGACAAGAAATATGGGAAGAGAGAGTGGGGTATGACTGGGGAGATTATATATATATATATATACACATATACACACACACACACACACACACACACAGTGTGTATATATATATTCTTTTTTATATAATGTGTCTATGCAATGCCCCTGGCTGGCATCAAACCAGGGATGCTGCGCCAACGTGGCATGCGTCTTAACCATTAGGCCACCAGATGCCCCCCAGACCTAAATTTATAACAAGTCAGTGCATTTATGTCATCACTTATGTTTTTATGTCAAACATGCTAAATCTATGACGAAAAGAAATTGACAACTTTATATTTTTGCAAATTCCTTTAGGACACAGCAGCACAGCCTTGCCAATATTGGTCAATCAAAATCTTTCATGCCTGAGAGAAGGTTAGGTCATAAGCAGAGGTGGGCAATGTACACAACTCCAGTACTTGAGTCAAAGTATTCCTTGTCAAATATTACTCCAATACAAGTGAAAGTTGTTCAGTCACATTTCTTAAAGTACTGGAGTACATAGGAGTAGTTCACTGTTTTTTTCTCCTGTGATATAATAAAGGCAAAGGTTCCTTTGCGGCCTCTGCGCTCGTCCAACGAACACCATCTGGCTCTGACATCCCTACACACAAGGCAATCTCAGTCCCGACCGTCCTCATTTGTGACACCGCAATGGTAAAACGAGCTACCACGTGCCATCAGAGAAGGGGAGTCCCTCTCCAACTTCAAGAAGCTCTTGAAAACTCATCTCTTCCACACTTTCTCTTATAACACCCCTAACGCCTAAGAGGCACCTTCTTCTTCTCCTTCTTCCTTACAACTCACTTGTCTTGATTTTACAATTTGTTAACTCTTATTACTTCGCCTATGTAGCCATCCCATTGATACCTTAAGCATTAATAGCTCTTACTAGTCTTATTGCTACTCATGCTTAGTATCTATTGTTAACCGTGGATCTCTTGCTTTACTGATGTTTGTACGTTATTTCTCAAATGTAAGTCACTTTGAATAAAAGTGTCGGCTAAATGAATATATTTAAATGTAAATGAACAAACAATTAATTCTCAAGTACAGATACCTGAAAAATTTACGTAAGTACAATCCTCAAGTAAATGTACTTCGTTACTGTCTACCCCTGGTCATTGCGCGCTGCTCATGCACCCGGAGCACAGCACGTTTTTGCAGCAGTGCTCTGAATGCCTCGAGCAGAAAAGCACCTGACGTTATTTATGTCCGTGAAATGGTATATGGTTGGATCATTTCAATCTAAAGTGGTCCTATGTTTTTGGTTTTATATTCCTTCAAAGGGAGTTTACTTGCATCTTAGGTAATATAGCCATCTGGTGCTCTGCAGTGTTGTGTACCCTCCTGGCAGAGGCTACAGAGCTCATGTCATGTCATGGAGAGGGCAAAACTAGTAGCATAACCACAGATTTGTCCTTGTGAACCACCACTGTTCAACTGAATGTGTATGTGGAGGGTATTTCTGGAAAAGAGACAGTTCCTGAGGACATCCATGGTGTCACTTCAGGTTTGTCAGCGTCACCCCCTTTGGGTCCGGCTGGCTGAACGCATCTGAAAAGCATGTGGGTCAACCAGAAATATACTCTCCCTGTGGCTTTTGTTGACCCTCATCTTCATTTCTTGCCTTTTCTTTGTGTAGTATGTATCTGAGGTTCAGGCTACAAAAAGATACACACTTTGTGGTAGAGAATGTTTTACTTAGAAAACCATACATCTAACAATAATGCTTTGCAATAGTGTGAAAGGAAACATACTGGTCTGATAACTTGGAATGACAAAGTAAAGTTCTGTTTTTACCCTCTGCTAGCAGTGTGGCATTGTTTGTTAGCAATGCTAGCATGCTAACTTGCTAAACTAAAATGGTGTACATGGCAAACATTACCTGCTAAATACCAGCATGTTTGCATTGTCATTGTGAGCATATTGGCATGTTGATTAGGGCTGGGCAATATGGCCAAAATGTTATCGCAATAAAAAATTAATATCATTCCATGTCAATAATTATCATTTCAATTATTACTTTTAAAAGGCAGATTTTTATTCCTGAGTACTCCTGAGTGAAAGAAACCAGATGGTTAAATGCAATTAAACTATTCTTTATGGTCAGAACATGACAAACACTCGCCAGTGGATCACTGAACAAGTCTATGGTAGAACATTCAAAACAATTATGATCAAATCTTTTTTCAACATATATGCATGAGTAAAATTAAGTAAATTCTTTTCAGTCCCTTTCCTCAACAAAATAAATATCTTAATAAAAAAATTAAGTGCTAATTCATTCGTGGTTCAAATGAATTCAATACATTTGACCATTTTTAACATGTTTTATATTGTTGTTGAGAGAAATTATATTGCGATAAGTATCGTGTTTTTTTATTGCCAAGCCCTAATGCTGATGTTAGCATTTAGCCTTTCAGCACCACCAGAATATATGCTCTTGTTTTAATGTAGACTGCTGCTCATGCATTGCTGGATTTAAATAGATTTTGAGTGGCCTTGTGAATTTCAATTGATTTTATATTTTCAATTTGATATTTATTTCAGTGTCTTGTAGCCTGGCATCTCCTTATCAATGCGCGCAGACGAAAATGCCTCTGGATGCAATTGGAAAGACCCACAACCAATAGGTGCAATGAAACGTGTGACACATGTCACGGGTGGTGCTTGATCTGTTTTCAAGCACAAAAAAAAGACAGCATTTGCAGTAACATAATCTTGATTCATATTTGATCAGCACTGCTGAACAGTTTGATCTGAGTTTTGTGAGCCTGGTGCATTGTGCTGGATGGACTTGACCAGATCCAGGACAGGTGGAAATCTGTCTCAATGGAAGGGGGGCCAGAAGTATCTGCCAGAACAATTCGTCTGGTTCCCGGGCAAGAGCTTTTTGAGAACACGTACAAAAATTACTAAAAGTAATTTGTCAAATACATTACATTAATGGATGGAACAAGACTGCAATGTCATGGTTGTCGTGTGTGCAGGCAGGAACAGGTTTCAGGTATAACACAAGAGATGGACAGTATAACACAAGAGATGGACCTAAAACACAAATTAAATAACAGATACCGAACAGTCCAATGACAAAACTCACAGAGACCTAAACTAAACAGGAACGATCAGACATCTATATAATTCTATATAAAATTAGAATAATGCATAATATGTTTCCATTTTAAATGCTGAGTCCAAGGAGCAGTCAAATTGTAAAAATTAAAGTCAATTTTGGTTGAGTAAAGTAAAACTGGCTGGTGAATTAGAATTCATCAGCGGCTGTGACTGAGGTTAGGTTCCTGCACTATCATAGCAAATTAGCGTTGAGTGCTTAACATCCCCTGTCGTTACAAAGAAATCTACTTGAGCATAATCACAAGGCATTAATCATCTACTGGCTGCTCACAGTCCAAGAGGGAGGAAGTGAACTGCCGCTCTAACTAATCACCAGGCTCTACAATTGCAGATCTTGAATGGACCGGGAGCCCCCTTCCCTTCAGATGCACACGCGTATGCTCTATTAGTCCTCCTCTACCACCCACTGAAACCAGTGACAATAACTTGACATCATGTGTCAGCTGCAGATGCACACACAGTCTGACGATGCTATTATGATCTTCAGGTCTGAAGAGACCAACCAGTCCAGTGCTTCAAGCCTCCTGCACAAACTAATCCAGCCAGAGACATCTGAATAGATCCATTTCAAGTCCTTTTGCCAAGGCAAGATTATATCCAGAGGCTTTCGCAGTAATACTCCAGCAGACAGACATTTTCTCTGGATAAACAACTGAGTCATGAAACAGGTTGCATCACGGGATTACTGTGTAAAGGTGCAGGAGGTGCTTTTTATGTAGCTGAACTGGGTCTTTGATTTCTCTGTTGAACCTGCTCATGTTTAAAGTGGAACCATAGTGTACAAACCTTGCTTATGGCTTCACTGTAAGTGCACTACACCTGTTTATGGGTTTACAAGTAAATCTAGTCAACTGGTAACTCCATGGAAATCACCATTATTTAACCTAACATGCGGGGTGTCACATACATGTGTTTGCAGCAAGAGGACATCCTTCTGTTGATATCACCAGCTGCGATGAAGCCAAATCCCTGGATTACAGGGACACAGAAAGATTGTGTGTGGGCGGGCTCTTCTTAGCAACCCCAAGAAGTCATCATCATAAGACCACTAGTGGTAGACTTAATGCAGGTTCAAACAGAGAGAAAATTAAGATGAAAATACAAATCACTTGACTATATATCTTCAAAGAAGAAGCTAAATGTAGCACTAACATTGTGTCTCTTGTCTCTACTAACACGGCTTTAAACCCAAACAATGATGCTTAAGCCTGTACCTTTTGCAACTGTTTACTATATTTATGTAACAACCCCCACTGTCCCTGTCAGGATTCAGCCCCCTGAAGCATTTTCTGAGTCTCATCTTGTTGTTTTGAATAGTGAACTTCAGGGGCCAGGGTCAGGTCTCCACTCAGGGTCTCCCTTCGCTACAAGGACACAACATTTTGACGACACTCAAAATTAGCGAGACAGCATGGGCTGTTCTATAAGCTTGTTTGCATGGTACCACTTGAGCATTGGAGGGTTTCTGGCTTATGTCACTTTCTGCTGCAGGGAATAGAATATGGACAAGTGCTGCCAAACCAGACTTGTGAAATGAATGTTATTCAAAACAGTGACCCACTGACATTTATGAAATGTTAATGAGATTGATAGAAATTGCTAATAACAGCCCTGCTTTCTGAGGCTTAATAGCTCTGTAATTACTGACAGACTCTCAAGCACTTTTTGGCTTGTGACGATTTTTTTCCTACCTGACGATGGTAAATGGAAATGGTCTGTTTGCTGCTGAAATATCTATAATCCCATATTGCTATGAACAGCTACACTCACTGTGTGACTGGAATACAATGGCATGTGTCATTCGTGTAGAAAACACAGGACCTGAAATGAATATCAGGTTTCACAATGATCCTAAGAGCGACCCAGTCTTAAAAAGCATTACATGATAGGCTACACCATCTTGGTAGTGTGGCCACATCATTTGTTAATAAAGACTCAGTTGTCCACAGATGCTGCAGGCAAATTGGTAAACTTAGCCCTAGCAAGACTTACTTCATGATAATACTTTTCACCGCAGTTCTCATAGGAGCTAAAGCACTGAAGAGGTTATGATGATGCTCTTATATGATAATTTCAAGGTGGAGCAAGTCAGCCATTCACAATAGACGGAGGCTGCGTTCAGACAGAAAATATCTCTGTCTGCGATAAAAAGAAAATTCAAAAGAAATACAAGGTTGTGTATTTGTGTGGGTACAATCCTACAGATAATGGTGAGAAAATGAAATAAAAGCCAGAAAGTCCTTGAGTATTACATCCTTCACGGTCTGGTCTTTGAGGCAGATGTCAGATGTCTTACATCAGCATTGTCCTAAACAATAAAAAGCCAGGGAGTGACATCACGTGACATTGAAGAGGTAAATGATATGGATAAAATATATCATGATATAATACATTTTCTGAATGTATTACAATCTATTTATTTTTGTAAAAAGCATATAAAAATCCAATATGGCCATGAAACTCATTGATTTACAACATTGCCTACAATGGCCTAATACTTCCAGAGATGGGTAAGACATATAAACGTGTGATGGAAATACATTTATATCTGATGAATTCATCTAGCTTTTCTGCAGAAATGAATCTTTACTTTATTCAAACAGTTAATTCATTATCAAAATAGTTGTTGATTCATTTTCTATAGAAATTCAACTCTATAAATAATGATTTCATGGGGGACACAGATGGATTTTTTTTTTTACAAATTTTCATGTATAGTGGACATTTTGTAATTACATTTTTCTGCAACAGTCTTCCTATTATCTTAATATTGTCTTATTATTTTGAGTCTCAGAAGATGTTGAGTGTAAGCAAAATGTTATTAGGGAAAAAATCACAACATAAATATATATTATGATTAATAACAGACAATAAAAAAGACAACCTAATGCTTGACCAAACATAATGGGGCCTGCCGAGGAAAGGGTTTTGCTGAACCTTGTTTGTTGCTCCAACTTTTCCATGAGGCCTCATTCAGCTTGCCTTTATTTGGATGATTATCAACAAAATAACTTCAAGACCTCTGTCAGCATCAATCTTAAACGCTGCAGAGGTACTTAGGTTAATGCTATGAAGGATTTGTGTGCTAATCCCCACATGATGACACTGAAGCCGTATCCTCATCGCGCTGCGTTCCTCCAGGGAAGCTCATGTTTTGCCTGATGTAGAAACATAATCATGAAATGCAAGTTAGAGGAGAATGTGAGTCTTCGGGACCATAGTTTGGGCGGTTGCTCTAGTGTCTGCTTTCAAAGTGGCCACAGCAACATGCCTTGCAGGTGGCAGGTGATTACTGTATGTGAGAAGCAAAGAATGTGATGTGCCTCGCGGTGGCCACTTAATACTTGCCACAAACACCCACAGCAGGCTTTTCCAGTCAGGTTTTTAGGAAGGAGGTGAAAAGCCAGAACAAAAGGAGACCCAAGTAACAAAGTAGACAAAATGACAGAGTTGACTGGCTATTCAAACATGTTTAATCTTAATAATGAACACTTACATAAAGAAAGAAATGCTTACTTTCACATTTGATGCATCTGTCTGATTAAAGAATTAAAAGGACATGATGGAGACAGAGCACGTAACCTTTAAGTTACAGGACAAATAAAGTCTACAATCATCAGGACTCCTAAGATTGAGTCCTGTAGATGTATATTTCTTATGTCAGTATCGAAGTTTCATTAACAAACTCGCAAGTGATTTGCATACGCCTCAGACACATTTAGAATAACAGATTGCTCTGCATGCATACACAATGAATAGCAAAGAGATCTGCTAGTCATTGTGATGAGGGTGCTCGGGAAGCTTTGGCTCGCACGCTCAGTTCACAAACTAAACAACACATGGATAGACAGGCCAGGACAGCTTGTCTCCGTTTCCTCCATCGCTGTTGCATTTACCCAGTCTGGAGAATTATCTTATAATAAATATCATATACCTTATCACTGCAGGGTAAAAACCTTGTATCAACTTCCTCTACTGGGGTTTTAAAGCACTGCATAAGCCTAAAGGTCACATAGTCATTATAGATCAAACCCACAGAGAACCATGAAGGCATGAGGTTCTTACGTACAAAAAATATCTCTGGCAACCTCCTTTTGAAAAAATATGAATAACCTCTGAAAGACAGCCTGTGTCATTTCTAAGCCTCACTCATACATTTAGTATTGCAAAGGGCCACTCAAAGTTAAATTATGAATTATATCCCAAGTACAGCAAGGTTGTTTTGTGTTTTAATTTTCATGCGATCACTTGGGAAACGCATTAAACTGACGATCAATAAACACTCCTCACTTTACCAGAGGTTTGCTGCAATGTTGTGGAGTTTCTTGGTAACTGAGAGCATCGAAGGTCGCAATGGATCAACTAATTAGGCCATTGTAAGATAAGTAAGCTGGCACACGCCCATTTACCACCATATATCAAAGAGAAGCAGTTGCAAAGAATCATACTCTGTTCAATGACCGGCACAAAAATGATTAACACTTTGATGAAAACAGATACAGTGGGGGAAAAAAGTATTTGACCCCTTGCTGATTTTGCAGGTTTGCCCACTTACAAAGAATGCAACGATCTATAATTTTAATCATATGTACATTCTAACAGTGAAAGACAGAATCCCAAAGAAAATTCCAGAAAATCACATCATATGAATTTATAAAAATTGATAACCATCTGATGAGGAAAAACAAGTATATGACCCCCTACCAAACAGCAAGTATTCTGGCTCCTACAAGCCAGTTAGTCTTTCTTTAAGACACAGCCCCAATCCCAACCAATTATCTACATCAAATACACCTGCCTCACCTCGTTACCTGTATAAAAGACACCTGTCAACACCCAAACAACCAGCATCCAACATCACCACCATGGGCAAGACCAAAGAGCTTTCTACGGACATCAGGGACAAGATTGTTGATCTGCACAAGGCTGGGATGGGCTACAAGAGAATCGGAAAGCAACTTGGAGAGAAAAGATCAACTGTCGGTGCAGTTATCAGGAAATGGAAGAA
>NC_060172.1:24132763-24152421 GCF_021292245.1 Micropterus dolomieu | reverse complement strand
ACATCATGCTTTGGGGGTGCTTTTCAGCCAAGGGGACGGGACAACTCCATCGTATTGAGGGGAGGATGGACGGGGCCATGTATCGTGGAATTCTGGACCAACATCTCCTTCCCTCAGTGAGAGAGCTGAAGATGGGTCGAGGATGGGTGTTTCAGCACGACAACGACCCTAAGCACACCGCCAAAGCAACAAAAGAGTGGCTCAAGAAGAAGCACATCAAGGTTCTGGAGTGGCCTAGCCAGTCTCCCGACCTGAATCCAATTGAAAATCTTTGGAGGGAGCTTAAAATTCGAGTTGCCAGGCGACAACCTCGGAACCTGAATGATTTGGAGGCTGTCTGCAGGGAGGAGTGGGCCAACATCCCTGCCGAAATGTGCACAAACCTTGTCACCAACTATAAAAACCGTTTGACATCTGTGCTGGCCAATAATGGCTTTTCTACAAAATATTAACATGCTGTTTGTCCAGGGGGTCAAATACTTGTTTTTCCTCATCAGATGGTTATCAATTTTAATAAATTCATATGATGTGATTTTCTGGAATTTTCTTTGGGATTCTGTCTTTCACTGTTAGAATGTACATATGATTAAAATTATAGATCGTTGCATTCTTTGTAAGTGGGCAAACCTGCAAAATCAGCAAGGGGTCAAATACTTTTTTCCCCCACTGTATAAGCTCAACAGGCTCAATGCTGCATACCGACTGCTGCTGCGAGCTCCTCATACCCTAGTTTGTACTTTTATTACACTCAAATGTAGCAGTCTGTACTGTATATTACAGTGTATACATCACAGTGATATCATGTATCTCTCTCATAGAAGGTATTGTGGGCTAAGCAAATCAAATACCATGATACAATTCTCCTGTTACTATAGCTAAGATCACAATAACAGCATGTCTTGGCAAGCCAGAAAGAAAGTTGAATGTCCATGGGTAAGTCATTTAACATTACCTGACTCACAAATGATGGCTGTAATGGTTAAAATAGTGTTGTATGTTGGCCAATTTGTTTGTTTCCCATTTACAGAGCCAGGGCTGTGTACAAACACCAGATTTATTTTCAGCGCATACACAGAACGGACAGCTAGCTGGCTGTGAGGAGATATTCGCTGAATTTGACAAAAGATGTATTGGACTACGATCGCTATTCCCACCTTTAATGTAGGTCATGAAGACAAACACTGTCAGACTTTAGTTAGTTTAGAATAGTTTGACATTTAGACAAATATGCTTATTCATGTTCTTGCAGAGACTAAGATGAGACAAGCAATACCACTCTCGTATTTATACGCAAAATGTGAAGCTAGACCCAACAGAAAGTTAGCTTTGCTTAGCATAAAGACTGGAAGAAGAGGGAAACAGCTAGCCTGGGCTCTGTCCAGAGGTTAAACTATCAGCTACCAGCACCCCTATAGGGATTTTTCCAAAGGTTTTTTTTTTACTACTAGAGCGGGGGGATATGATTGGAATCATAATCATCATATAATGACAAGAATTTTCTAATTATATAAATGTCACAATATGGTAAATCGCAAGTAAAATAATAATTAATTTTAATATTATGAACTGTGTTCCACTGTATAACATCAGATAAAACCAGAACATGCTTTTTATTTAAATGTATGTAAAATTATAACACATACAATACATACTAGAGCTTAATGATTTTTAAAAAAAATATGTAAATGCCATTATCCTGATGCTATATGATCAAAGTGATTATGATGTGATTTTTGCAAGGACCTATACCAAACAAAGATGTTTTCTTAACTCTCTAGAATATGATGAGTAGGCCAGGACATCTCTGCAGCACGACAATATTTCATTTAAAATGGTAATTATGACACAAATTTCACCTTTACCAAAAATTGCAATAGGCCATATTGTGATTTTGATAAGATTTCGATTAATTGTTAGGACTGGGCACATTAATGCGTTATCATTAATTATTTAACACCGACAATTTTTTTAAATTATTATTTTGAAAGTCCGTTGCTCACTGGCTCTGAATACACATAGGCCTACAGTCAAACCATAGGTCACAGGAGAGGTGTTGTGTGTTGATAGCCCGCAAATAACCCTCCCAAACAAGCAGCAGAGGCTTCGGCAGGTTCTCTCAGGTGAACAGACAGGGAGACAGCGCTCCGCGAGTGAACGGCAGGCGCTCTATGGATTGTAACCATGGCAATGGCTTCTGTGCGCTACACAGCCGTAGCCTTTTTAACTTTAATTATACATAGGCTAACTTTACCTGATAGGCCTGCATTTAGTTTTGCGGGGATGCTCTGCCATGTGAATTCCCTCCTGTTGATGTCCTGATAACTATTTAGATTCTGGAAACTCACAAACAGCGAGGATCAGTCTCTCTTCCAATGATTTGTGCTGCGCGTCGCGTACAAAAAGTTCAAGACAATTCAACTTCGGCAGCGGGCAGTTTCTGCTGCTCCCTGATAAAAGAAAAATGTTTCTGCTGATACCTGCTCAGAAAAAATCCCAAGAAAACTGGACTCTGATGGTAACTGATTTAAACAATCTAGATAAAAGGTAATTCCCTGGCAGTGGCTTTGGTTTAATATTTGATTTGATTACATTAATGTTTAAGTTGAGATTTACAAGAAACATTTTATTGCTACCTAACCAAATGTTGTTGCACTTTTGTGTATATAGCAGTACATTTAAATCAAAAGTGTGCATTACAATACTTTAGAATTCATTATTCAGTTTTGCACATAAAAATGCGATTAATCGCAATTAATCGCGAGAAGATTAATCGTGAGAAGATAAATCGCGATTAAAAATTTTAATCGTTGCCCAACACTCATTACCTGTATTAACTGCACCTGTCTGAACTTGTTACCTGTATAAAAGACACCTGTCCACACACTCAATCAAACAGACTCCAACCTCCACAATGGCCAAGACCAGAGAGCTGTGTAAGGACATCAGAGATAAAACTGTAGACCTGCACAAGGCTGGGATGGGCTACAGGACAATAGGCAAGCAGCTTGGTGAGAAGGCAACAACTGTTGGCACAATTATTAGAAAATGGAAGAAGTTCAAGATGACGGTCAATCTCCCTCGGTCTGGGGCTCCATACAAGATCTCACTTCGTGGGGCATCAATGATCATGAGGAAGGTTCGGGATCAGCCCAGAACTACACGGCAGGACCTGGTCAATGACCTGAAGAGAGCTAGGACCACAGTCTCAAGAAAAACCATTAGTAACACACTACGCCACCATGGATTAAAATCCTGCAGCGCATGCAAGGTCCCCCTGCACAAGCCAGCGCATGTCCAGGCCCATCTGAAGTTTGCCAATGACCATCTGGATGATCCAGAGGAGGAATGGGAGAAGATCATGTGGTCTGATGAGGAAAAAAAATAGAGCTTTATGGTCTAAACTCTACTCGCCGTGTTTGGAGGAAGAAGGAGGATGAGTACAACCCCAAGAACACCATCCCAACCGTGAAGCATGGAGGTGGAAACATCATTCTTTGGGGATGCTTTACTGCAAAAGAGACAGGACGACTGCACCGTATTGAGGGGACGATGGATGGGGCCATGTATTGCGAGACCTTGGCCAACAACCTCCTTCCCTCAGTTAGAGCATTGAAGATGGGTCGTGGCTGGGTCTTCCAGCATGACAACGACCCGAAACACACAGCCAGGATAACCAAGGAGTGGCTCCGTAAGAAGCATCTCAAGGTCCTGGAGTGGCCTAGCCAGTCTCCAGACCTGAACCCAATAGAAAATCTTTGGAGGGAGCTGAAAGTCCGTATTGCCCAGCGACAGCCCCAAAACCTGAAGGATCTGGAGAAGGTCTGTATTGAGGAGTGGGCCAAAATCCCTGCTGCAGTGTGTGCAAACCTGGTCAAGAACTACAGGAAACGTATGATCTCTGTAATTGCAAACAAAGGTTTCTGTAATAAATATCAAGTTCTGTTTTATCATATAGTTATATCATGCAATAAAATGAAAATTAATTATTTAAAAAAAAAAAATCATACAATGTGATTTTCTGGATTTTTGTTTTAGATTCCGTTTCTCACAGTTGAAGTGTACCTATGATAAAAATAACAGACCTCTACATGCTTTGTAAGTAGGAAAACCTGCAAAATCAGCAGTGTATCAAATACTTGTTCTCCCCACTAATTTTGCACCTGTTAATATCTAATAAAAAAAAAGTGGTATTTAGTTTAAACTTAACCATTTTTGAGTGTACTGAGAACATGTACTGGTGTTCAAGACATCTTTCTATCAGGGTGCTAAAACCAGGCAACGAGCATCTTGTTGAACAAACAGTGACCCATTACTTGCATTGTTAGGCTTAGCTCCTAGTGAACCCCCCCCCCCCCCCCCCCCCCCAAAAAAAACACAACACCATCACTGAATGAGCATTCTCCAAAGTGTTTACTTGAACATCTGAGCGGAGGTTTTCAATCTGCCGAGGTGAGGTGAAGCAGAGGGGAGTGCTGTTTGTTGTGCACGTTCTGGGGATTGATCTGACCCCTTTAAATTCCCAGCCAACTCATCTCTCATTCAGCGCACACACACACAGTTTCTAAGTGGGGGGTAGAGGAGGATCCATCTCCTCTTCCAATGCTCATAAACATCTCACTGTGCGGCAGACTTTGATTCACACACATCAAAGGAACTATTTAGAAGCAGAGAGACCTTTACAAACGTATGATGAGCCAGACTACCAACTGTCTGGGGCACTGACCACACAGACTTCAACACTGTGAAATCATGTGTGAAACAGTGATGCTGAAATATGAAAACTCATCTTCCACAACACGTCAGACTGGACTGATTGTTTTGTGGCAAACAGTGATGCTGTTATTTGTTTAGACTTGAACGCAACCTCGGGGATTCTATTTCACCTGCTGCAGATTTAATACAATTTCGTGCTGTTTGCTTAAATACTTACATTAGAAATGATGAGCTGCAAGAAAGGTGAGACAACCATTCTCCTGTTTAGAGCTATACAGTCTATGGTTTAGAGCAGCAACATTGATTCAGTCTCTTCCCAGTGTGATCAAACACATCCGTTTCCCCCGACAGGCTGGGGCATCAGGCTATTTTTATGAGGGTGTGGGTGTTCATACTGTGGTTACGCTGCCTGGTCCTCTCCGCTCTTATGTGCATTGATTCAGAGCTGTTACGCAAGCCTCTGCACCCCCATCCTCTTACCGATTAGACACTCCAGCTCCCACACCTCCACCTCCCTGCCTACACACACCTCTAGCACACATGGGCACACCAAGGAGGTGTTTAACTATTAATGCATGTGCTTAGTGGAGTAACCTTAGGCATGCTCTTCTACACACTGCATCATGTTTATCCAGCTCTCATTTGCAATACAATTTGTACAACACCTCCTCCTGTTTAGACCTCACATTAACAACTTACCCCATGCCTGCAGGCTTGCTCATTCAGAGCTTTGACCCAGGTGGTCTGGAAGTGCTCCCTGAAGGACTTGAAGGAGAACAGAGAAGTCAGCAAGCCTTTAACCCCGGCCTCAGATGTAGGTCCTCCATCCCGGCCCGGGCGCAGCTTCAGAAGGAAGCCCCACAAACTTCCAGCCTGGCTCTGGTGGGGCTGTGTGAGGGAGAGCCGCTGCTGACCGGCTGTGCCCCTTCTGTCCTGAGTGCCTGTCCTCCTGGCTCTCCGCAGCCGCAGCAGGGTCAGCGAGTACTGGAGCAGCCATCCCAGCACAATGAGCAAGGAGGCTAGAAAGAGACCCACCAAACACAGCCAGCCCAACTCCTGGAGCTCCATCACCGTCTCCTGGAGCCTCTCATATCACCAGGTCCAGATGGAAATATCGGGACTGTCAGTCAGGGCAGATCAGCTCCTTTTAGCCTGTGAGTGGCAGCAAAAGACAGTCAGGCATCTTGATTCAAAGGTATGGCTTAGGAATGCCCCAGAAAATCCAGCACAGACGATACAGCGAGATGGTGGTTTTTATCGACTTAACTTTAATTTGCTTGTTTTAGATCACGTCAAAACACCACTTTGTGTTTACATGAAGCAGAAGCCAATGCACTAAAAACCGCATGCATTAGCAGAGAGGACTATGCAGCGCAGGTTAGCGGGCAAAACTCAGATGAGCAAAGTGTGGCTTCATACCAACCTGCCGTTTAACTTAAAGGGTCCGAGCTGCAGGCTGCGGGTAATCGAAAGCAAGGCAACACGAAGCTGGCTTCTTCGTGGGGATCTGCAGCGCCAACGACTACACAAATGTGTTTGTCCCGAGTCATCAGCGATGTTCTGAATGATGTGTCTCTGCTGTGATCCGTCGATCCAAACAAACAAGCCTTCTGCTCTCTGCGTTAGTGCATCACAGACTCGAGTGGGCTTCAAATCTCCGCTGCCCGCTCCCTCCTGCCACCTATGTACCCGCTCTACAATGATAATATGACGAAGGACAGTAGCGGCCTACAGGTGGCGCCGCAGGGGGAGGACCGCGACAGCAAAGCGGAAGCGAAATGCAGAGCCTTCAAAATAAAGGCAGAAATAATAGAAGATTAAAAAACAACTCAGTGTTTTCACCTATCCACAAGGCTTAATAACTGACCATGCATAGCAGGCAATTGTTATTATTACTTACTATTTTTTTTCATCACTTAAGTACAACATAGGCATAGTCCTAGTTGTACATTTTTGATCTCTTTACATGTTCTATATCTATATTTATATATTTATGTTCATGCAAGTAACAAAATAGCGAGGAAAATTCCTCCTGTGTGAAAATGTACCTGGCAATAAACCTAATTCTGATTATGAACATTATCCAGGTCCTACATTATTACATAATCCTGTGGCCCTGTCTTGTAGAGAGCCTCTTAAACCTTATAATTCATTTTGTTTATCTGGTAAAGTTGTGTTTTATGTAATCTTAAAATGACTCCCACAACTTCTCCCACAAAGAAAAATTCTGCCCCAGATTTGCTCCTTTTTCTCTCCGGAATTGTCCTTGGCAGTAATTTTGATCAAAAAATTAAATATAACCACTGTTTTTACGTGACCACTATCAGTTGTTATTTTGCAGATTAAGCTTTTTCATGCAAAACAGATGATGAGCCTAAATGCATTGTTTTGATTTAAACTACTAAACTTCATTTATTTTCAACAATAATATGCCATTTACACATATCAGTAAGAATAACCCAATAACACAATATATGATCATGGTATTATACTATGAGTGATGAGCCACTTTTTTGTATAATAGGCACTTTTACTTTTGATATCCAGTTAAGCAGGCTACATTTTGCTGATGATACTTGGCTATGTTTAAAAAGGGTGACCATTCGGCTTTTGCTTTCTACATTCAGCATCCATTGTGAGCGTTTTTGCATTGCTTTGACCAGTAGCCAGGTGTGACTCACTGGCACTTCTCACTAAGCTGCCGGTAGGTTTTTCTTGTCTGCCCGCTCCACTGGCGCTGATGGAGTAAGGAGAAGATCTGGTGCTCTTTTACCCAAGAGTGTGCATAAAGTTGCTCATCAATGTCACTAACCACCATGTAGATAATTCTTCTTGCACAAGGATTTAATGAATAAGAACAATGTCCCATAATGAAACAGCTGTAACTGGAATTAATATTATACTAGTGGTAAGCTATATAGGATACTAGCCTATTATCTGAAATTATAATAAATACACTAATATTGTCCCTAATCAAATCTTAACAAGACAGACGGTTTTATTAGTGTATCAGTTGAATTGTTGAATATCAATAAGCTGTTGAAATGTTATAAATAGGCCTACTATAATCTATATCTACTGAATTGTATCTGTAGGCAGACAGCCAAATAAAGCTGGTACGTACATGTCAGTGTCAAAGAAAGGTGCTAGCAATCTAGAAGACCACATATAGGCCTAGGCCCTATTAAAGTTCAACGACCTAGTCCCCCTCCCGCATAAACAATTTGCCATGGTGCCACCAGGCCGAACCTTCCACCCTCTGCGGGTTTCTGTTTGCCTCCTGCCCACCCTGGTCTCTTTTTTGAAAACCAAAATATGGTCACCCTAGTTTAAATTAGGTCAGAAGTGTACCTCTTCCCACTGACAAAGTCTATGTCCTGTACTTTAAAGAGGCTGCCATTTTTAATTGAAGGTCTTTTTCAAATGTTTTATTCAAGTAGTATATTGCCTCATTCACATTTCCACAACCCCTGATGTTTTTAAGTTTCTCTCCCAGATTTTAGTTTATTTATTTAATTCAATTCAATTCAAATTAGCTTTATTGGCATGGATGTGTAACAACAATATGTCCAAAGCATCATACAAACTATATAAGGACAATCAACCCCATACATTTCACATTACATATTTACATCATATACACTTGTTTCTAATTCTTATTTTGCTGTTTACCCACCCTCCCCTGACTAAAAGGTTTATTTGAGGAATGCAAAAAGAAAGAAAGAAATTCACGTTCTGAAAATTCGTTCTTGACCACAGATGGCAGAAGTTCATTATACGAATGACATGCTGACCACAGAAGAAGAAATCACTTCTGTGTCAATCTCCGTTTTGTCAGTGACAGGAAGTTGTTAAAGCTAAATGTTTGTTTACATGAGCAACAACGACACACAGAAAGAACGGCCTTAAAAAAACACAGCAAATATAGAGATAGTTTATTAAAAGACAACAAATTATATGCATTCATCGAAGATTTCCCTTTAATGCGAAAAGTGTTTCCAGCTAATATTAATAATAAGCGTTGCAGCTGTTTTTAATGTTTTACTTTGAAGAGCCACATCGGAAGTACCGCCTTCTCGTAACCCTCGGAACTTAACGGTTGAACTGCTATCAGACGTGGAGTTAAGTCAACCAGGCAGTGCACAGATAACCCGTAATGAAATATGGTATGGATTACCATTGCGATTTATGGATTTGCTTTTCTTTGACACCGGAAACACGGAGATGTATTTTGTTCTAAAATAAAGATATGACATGTGTTTTCTTCAGTGAAGAAAGCCAAAGCTCGCTCATCGATCGCCTGCAGGGGCAACGTCGCATTAGCTTAAAAAAATTGATCTGTCAGTGACAGACCCACCAGTATGTCTCCGGTACCCATCCTCCCGTTGGTGATTAACTGTCTCATGTCGGCACTCGGCTGCTTGGCCACATTGAAGCTCATTCCTGCTTTCAAAGACCATTTCATCTCGGCCAGATTGTACGGAATGGACCTAAACAAAACAATAAAAAAGGAAGTGTGAGTCATTTTCGTATCGTTGCTATGATGTGGTGTCCAGTTTGTGTTTTAATAATGTGTCAGGTAAAATGTGTCTTGTTTGGAAATCAAATGTGCTCTCTTCCTGGCTTAATTCTCGCGTTGTTTCTCTTCCTCGTTCACCCCTCTTTGCAGTCCAGAGTCTCAAGGAGTCATCAGTGGGACGGTCTTCCTCATCATCCTCTTCTGCTTCATCCCAGTGCCTTTCCTCAGCTGCTTTGTAGGAGATCAGTGCATGGGCTTCCCACATGATGAGGTGGGTTGATTGATGTGTAGTTAAACCCGCGTGTTTCTCTCAAATCTGAAGCCCAGCTGTGTTCTCTGTGTTGTTGTTTCTGCATCAGTTTGTACAGCTGATTGGTGCACTTCTGGCCATCTGTTGCATGATCTTTCTGGGGTTTGCTGATGATGTGCTGAACCTGCGGTGGAGACACAAGCTCCTGCTTCCCACCATGGCTTCCCTGCCGCTGCTCATGGTCTATTTTACCAACTTCGGCAACACGGTCATCGTGGTGCCCAAGCCCTTCAGAGCCCTGCTTGGGCTGCACTTGGATTTGGGTGAGTTGTGTGCAGCATTTTCAAGGTAGCAGCAGGTTCAGCAAAGTAGCCCAGACATCCTTCCACCTTAGTCACATCCTCCAGCTCCTCTTGCGATATACAATCCCTCCGGCATGATCTTTGTTGGAGCTGTCTTTACTCATTTACAGCTGGGAGCCACTAACAAAACATAAAGCAGGACATGCATAAACATATTTCTGGACAATGTGTGTTATGTGCTGTTGCACTCATGTTCAGTCATTCTGTAAATGATGTGATTTAATGATCTTCTGCAGGTATCCTCTACTACGTCTACATGGGAATGCTTGCAGTGTTCTGCACAAATGCCATCAACATCCTTGCAGGCATCAACGGCATCGAGTCAGGTCAAGCCCTGTTCATCTCCGGCTCCATCATCCTCTTCAACCTGCTGGAGCTTGGTGGTGTGTGGTTTGTTTCCTTTCTCATCATCAGCATTTACAGATCACACCCTCTTTACACTGCCAGTCATGTGTGTGTTGGTTTCCAATGTTCATTTTACTTGAAAATCCCTGAAACAAGTGAAAAAAGTAAATATGTGGTAATGATAACATGACATTTTACTGTCTTTCCAGTTGCACAAAAAAAATCCTCATAACATTGGTTTATTGTGTTATCTAATTTATCAGGAGATTACCGTGATGACCATGTTTTCTCCCTCTACTTCATGATACCGTTCTTCTTCACTACATTAGCACTTTTTTACCACAACTGGTAAGTTAAACCTATTACCTGAGGCAGTTCTGTGAACATTTTTATTACATTAGGGGCCCGATTTACTAAAGGTTTGCGTGAGCAAAAAAGTGTACAAACTTGATATCACCAGCAAATTATTAGATAATAAATTAAATAAAATTTGATAATATTATTTTATATCCAATGTATAGTAGGGCTGGACAATAAAACAATAACAATAATTATCGCAATATAATTTTTTTTCAATAACAATATAACAAATGTTCGATAAATATTCAATAAATGTTTGATTTTATTCAATTGAATCATACACGAATTAGGACTTAATTTTTTATGAAGATGGTTATTTTGTTGAGGAAAAAGGACTGAAAAAAAGCTTTTACTTAATTTTACTCATGCATATGTGTTGAAAAAGATTTTATCATAATTGTTTTGAATGTTCTACCTCAGATTTGTGAAGTGATCCACTGTTTGGCATCAAGTGTTGACCATAAAGACGAGTTTAAACCACAATTAACCATCAGGTTTCTTCAACTTTCCCTTAGTAGCAAAAATCAGCCTTTAAACTCAAAAGAAATATGAAATATGAAACTTTTTATCGTGATAACATTTTTGGCCATATCGTCCAGCCCTAATATATAGAAATAAAATTATTTTATTTTATTTATTCGATGAACTATATGAATTGTATTGTTTTTTTGTATTTTCCTTGAAGTTTTGGCAATACTGTTGTATTAACATTCATGCCAATAAAGCAAATTTCATTTTGACCTGACTTCTTTTCTTTGCAAGATGGTAGAATTTAGAAAGTTGCAGTATCCTAAAGCAGTTTTTCAGGTGTGCTGTCCCAAGTACTTAGTGCAGTCTTAGGCAGGATGGGCAGGTACATAACAATTTCCACATACTCAGGACTCACTGAATGAAACAAACCAAGGTTTTTAGGCAGTGGTTGCTTTCCCTCCCAACTCTCCATGGCCATTAAACCATTAAAACACGCAAAACCCTCATTTAAATACTGCCACCTCCATTGTGTGTGCACCTGCTGTCATCTGGACAATAATTCTTAGGTGATCACCCATAATGGGTACTACAATTGCATGTGCAATATGTTAGAATGCACATGCAATTTAGTACTCTTTATACGGGATGTTAGTAAATCCGGCCCTAAATGTGTCTGTGCCCCTATATCCTGTCAACTTGCAACCTATTTTGTCACAGGTACCCCTCATCTGTGTTTGTGGGAGACACTTTCTGCTACTTTGCTGGGATGACCTTCGCTGTAGTCGGCATCCTGGGACACTTCAGCAAAACAATGCTGCTGTTCTTCATTCCTCAAGTGGTTAACTTTGTCTACTCCTTGCCTCAGCTTTTTCACATCATCCCCTGTCCCAGACACCGGCTCCCCAGGTAACACTGGGCTCATGGACTTTATATTTGTTTGTGATTCATTGTTCATTAATGCTGATTATGTACTCTGTGTTTATGTCTGTCTTTTATCCTTTTTGTCTTTCTCCCAATGTCACTGCTAATGAAAGGCTGAATCCAGACACAGGCAAACTGGGAATGAGCTACTCTAAATTCAAAAGAAAGGACCTCTCTAAATTAGGACACCTCATCCTGAAGGTAAACCTTGCTTAACCATTTTGTCTAAATGAAATCACAAAACTGTAATGAATGTGTGTCATATTTCCCCAGAGCCCAAGGTGATGTGTGTCTGACCACAGGTCAAAAACTCAAAAGATATTTCTTTAAATATTATGTAAAACTGAGAAAATCCCCAAATCCTCAAGTTGGAGAAGCTGGAAGTAGACGATGTCTGGCAATTTTGCTTGCTAAATTACTTGCTAAAATGTATTTTCTGTCTGGACTATTAATTTAATCAACTAATTGTTTCTGCTCTTTTTCACTGACTTTGTCAGAAGGCAGTGGCATTATTTGGTTTTGATATAAAACCTGTTTGCTCATACTGTATGCACATCATACCCACAGTCCAGTATACAGTTGCCGTGCCCATGCAAGGGGTAGCGTGTACCCTCAATATACATTTTGTTACACTTTATTATATTACTATTTGAATCACTGAATATTCGTAGAGAAGTGGGTAGTGATTCAGAGGTCTTGTCCCACGTTACTCATTAAAAAAGTACATGTAGTGAGGAAGGATTTGTCTAGGTGGGAAAACACACAAGGCAGGCCAGTGGCAGGCTTGCAGCTGAGTTGATAACAATAATGCCCTTAATCCTCAACAGGTGGCAGAGTTACTGAAGCTGCTAGAGGTGCGAAGAGGCCAGGAGGGAGATGATGATTTTATTGAGTGCAACAACATGACCTTAATAAATCTGGTCCTGAAATTACTCGGTCCCACCCATGAGAGAAACCTCACAGTCATCATGCTCATCATACAGGTATAACAAAGCACCTGCTGTGTCCAAACACCCTGGAATTATGTTGGTCATTAGGAAGTGCCTGAATGTTTTACTGGATGCTGATTTCTGTGTATCTCTCAGGTGATGGGCAGTGCACTAGCTTTTGGGATCCGTTATCATCTGGTGCGTCTCTTCTACGACGTCTAGACAGCTCTCCGGGAAAGTGGAGAGAATCCTGACTGAAAAAATAGGATATTGTTATGGGACTATTTTACAGGATCGTGGTTCATCTGCCTTTTTAAGTCCATTACCTCACTGTTACTTTTCTGCCTCAGACTCTAACTGCAGTAAAGGCCCAGTGCAAGGTTTAAGTCTATATTTCTCTTTGGTACAACTTTTTCACATACAAGCATGAACAGCGAAGGGTCTGACATCAACAGCAGTACGGTTTGTTATTCTCCTGGTCTCAGTAAGTACAAGCAGGAAAATGTAACTGGATCTTAATTATCTTGTATCCACGCTGAAAGCATATTTTTGTACTTGTTTTTTAAAGGAAAGGAAAGTAAAGTAAGTGGGGATGACTTCCAGTCTTCAGAGCAGCCACCATCAATGGCTGACTGCTACTAAACTGTTGCGATTTGACTGATGGATGTAGAAGTGCTCTGAAAATATAAAAATATTCACACAGTGGTCCATTGGTTGAATCTGCTGTTGAACAAAAATGTACCCAATCACTCTTCATTTTGCATAACTATCAATCCATTCAACATGGGTGGTTAGTTTCTTTTTTGTTTGTTATTTTTACTGCTGAACAAACGTGCACAGAACGGTGATTGTGAAGAAATGCAGTGAGAAGATAAGGAGGCTATAATCACTCAAGACTAGAGTAGGTTCAGCAGACGTGACAATGTGAAGTCAACCTGCACTGGACTATTTTGCTTAGGAATGTAACTACAAACGAGAAACTGTTGAGACAGACCGCACAAACTGAAAAATAAAAGCAGAGAAAATTGAAATATAAAATTGTGGCGTCATTGTTATTTGTATATGAAGAAGTTCCTTAATAAGAAGTCGCAATATGACAATGTATAAATACTTGACTAACGATCATATTTATACTGGAGTACTTCAGTCTTTATCATAAATGTTTGTTAATGTTATGTTTATCAAGGAAAAAAGAATATCGACCTATATTGTTTGATTTTTTTAATTATATCAGTATTGGCATGAATTGGGCTCTACTACTTTGTAGTAACTAGTGTTGAGTGTGATTAATCTATAACACTGCATAAACTGAGCATGTTTTGTATGTAAAATCCTAATTTAACTATTTCTGCTAAATAAATGTGGAGTAAAAATAACCATATTTGCCTCCAAAATATAGTTAGAGTGGAAGTATAAAGTAACAAAAAAAAATTTTTAGTAAGTAAAGTACAAGTATTTAAAAATTATACTCAACACAGCATTTACGTAAATGCACTTACCGTAGTTACTTTCGATTATCCCAAAATGTAATGGAAAAAAGTTAAAAGGATATTTTGAGGCGGAACCTGTCACACCCGGAACTATTAAAGTATACATTGTTTCTGGGGAGGCATCTGTGATGCACGCAGCCCGCGGTTCTTGTGACTGGCCCAAAACAACTCATAATATTCACATCATGTCACTGCTTTTAAACAGCAAGTTACTGTGTTGAAGCTCCTGTTCAAGTAAGACTTTTCGTGTTTTTTCGTTCGTCAAAGTGTTTCAGGAGGAGGCTCCTAAATCTCTGTAACAGCCCCGGTAGAGGTTGTAGATACACTGGGTACAGGTAACGTTACCAACCAGCACCCGGTGCGGTACAAGCCAGGTGATGGTCAAACCTTTAGTCGGTGTAAAACACACTACGTTTAGCCCACGTGTGAGTCAGAGAGATGCCTCCTAACAAACGGATCCACAAGAAAACACTTAAACTGGAGTGTGAATGGAGCTCGTGTCAGGAGTCCTTCAGTCGGATGGAGAACTTCTGCAAGCACGCGGAGGGTCACCTGAATGCTTTGAACATGGCGGAGGAGGACGAAGAAGAAGAAACCGAAGGTGAGGAGGACGTAGTTTTGTAGTCCAAGGTGTCTGGCGGTGGCTCGTCTAACATTAATGTTTATTTAGAGCTGTAGCTAGTTATTCGGGAAGGAAGTATAGCCTGGAAGTAGATTGGTTTGGGTCTGTAACTTACTGCAACACACTGGAGTGAAATGAAACAATGGCTGAGGGTACAGAGGGTTAATTTTATGGCCAAACACTAATGTTCACCACTCAACGCCTCCTAAACAAGTGAAGATGTATACAGTTCAGGCCTTGCAGACCTCCACCAGGGAAGATACCACGCGTGTGCAGGTGTCTGTAGGTTGTCGACCTCAGCCTGTCATTGATTACAAAGGATTTACAACTAACAATTTACAACTTCATTTTACATCCAATGTGCTGCGGTGCAAATGATGGATGATAAACAAGAAATATTGGTGCATTGTGTAGCCCCTACTAATGCAAACTCTTTGCTTATTGTGTCAAGGGGAGAGAAACTGTCTTTGGAAAGACTGTGGTTTTTGTTCTGTGGAGGGTCCTGAAGAGTTGCGAAGACACCTGTTCTTCCACTGTTACCATACTAAGCTGAAGCAGTTGGGTCAGCAGGTGCTTAATGCCCAGCCAGAAATTGGCACCTGCTCCATCGGCTACCAAAACCACAACATCATCCCTGAAATCCCAGACAATTTTGTCTGCCTCTGGGACGAATGTGAGGTAAGCTTGGCTGATGATTAGAGATTATTTGGAAAGGTGCAGAGTGTTTATCTTCCAAGTGCACACATTTTAGATGAATGGGATGAGAAGCAGAATTTCAAGTTTTTCGTCTTTAACTCTATATATTTCTGGCTACGTGTTTGTTCTGTCTGTGCATATGTGCCAAAGCAACCACCGTATGAAAACCCAGAGTGGTTCTATCGCCATGTGGAGATGCATAGCTTGTGCATAGATATACCAGCAGGGGACAGTGAATTCCCGATACGCTGTGGATGGAAAGGTGTGTAATTTAACATGATTTATATCAAGTAGTTTAAAAATGTCAATGTAAATAAAGATTACCCAACCGATTTATGGTCGAAGAAGTTTAAAGGGTACATTTTCTGCTTAGTATTAAGAATGTAGCATTGTTGAGTCCAAGTTTTAAGCAGGTCAATCTACAGATTGCGAAGCCACTGCTAAAGGGCGTCCTAAGCTGCGGGAGCACCTGCGCAGTCACACCCAGGAGAAGGTAGTGGCATGTCCAGGCTGTGGGGGGATGTACGCCAACAACACCAAGCTCTTTGACCACATTATACGACAGAGCGCCATGGAAGGTAAAGATTATAAGTCTTTTTTTGTTTGTTTGTTTTCAGATTTTATCATCTTGTAATTCTCGCTTTGGATGTCTTTGTGTGCTGTAGGTCAGCGGTTCCAGTGTTCTCACTGCTCCAAACGTTTTGCAACAGAAAGACTACTGAGAGACCACATGAGAACCCATGGTCAGTCTCTCCTCCTCCATGTTGTCTGTGTTACCAGTTGTTATTCCAATGGGCTGGGGAGGACTTACGCACTGCTCTTTTTGCATGTTTGAGCCAACTAACAGAATCACACAAGCCCTACTGACAATCATTTACCCAAACCATGCCATAGATTTTCAGATTGATTTCTACCTGCCATGTAGACATTGGTTTCCGCTCATACCTGTACAAAATAAAACTTGAGAACTGATAGATGGTTTCATAAAACACACAGTGAACACTCCAAAATAGTCCTTTTACTCGTAAGTTTGTTTGATTTTTCTTTATTTCCCACCAGGGTTGCCATAAATCCATACCCACTTCCCACCTACTTCACACTGCTAATTGAGTTTCTGCACAGGTGTCCGCATAAACATTCATTAATAAGCCTCTACTCTCTAGAACCCTGCATCTGGTGAACGGGTCACATTGCAAAGAAATCTCTGTTGACAACAAACAGCTCTGCAGAGTTAATAGACGTTTTAAATCTTATCACCGGTTTGTCTTTTTGTTGTTGGTGCAGTGAGCCACTACAAATGCCCGCTGTGTGACATGACATGTCCATCACCCTCTTCACTGCGCAACCATATTAAGTTCAGACACAGTAACGAGAAGCCATACAGCTGTGAATACTGCGAATACAGGTACCGCATCCTCTGAAGCTGCAGCAGTGCACAAAAAAAAAACACAAGATAAAGCTGTGAAACACTTAAGTTGTTGTTTTCTTAACACTCCCCCGCTTGGTTTTGTATTTGCAGGTGTAAGAATCTGGTAGATTTACGCAAACACCTGGATACCCACAGCAGCGAGCCGGCATTCCACTGTGACGTTCCTGGCTGTGGCTTCACATCTCGTACCCATGGCACCTTGAAGATTCACCATAAAAGAAGGCATGAGGTGAGAAAGGGAATATTTAAAATTATTGTAAATGTGCTCCCAGATAGGAGTTTAAGTGTCATTTCTAGTTCTCTCTCTTTTTCTGTAATCAGGGGAACTTTGTAGCTCGCTACAAGTGCCATGTGTGCAGTCAGTGCTTCACCAGGGGCAACAACCTAACTGTCCATCTGCACAAAAAGCACCAATTCAAATGGCCCTCGGGACACCCCAGATTCAGGTAGGCCTTGCATTGACAATATCGATCTGTCCAGTAATGCTGAATTTGATATGGATGGGGTGTTGCAGCACTGGTGTCCTCTTCATCGCTCTGTCAGGTACAAGGAGCACGAGGATGGCTTCTTGCGGCTGCAGCTGATTCGCTACGAGAGTGTGGAACTGACAGAGCAGCTAATGAGGGAAAGACAAAACAGGCAAGCGGAGGAGGATGAGGAAAGTATCACGGCTGAAGGTCAGGAGCTAGAGGAAGAATCGGCGGTAGCTCCTTCAGAGTTGCAGGAAGAACTGAGAGGGGTGCTGCTGGAGCAGCAGAGGACTGAGGGGCTACCCGTCAATGCTACAGAGGGCAGTCAGGAAGAGGGCATGTTGTACATTCTCACTGGAGGTTTGTCACAAACAGGGGAGGACTCTGTCATGCAGCAACTCCAGGATACCGCTCAGCAGCAAGGAATGCAGGCGCTTTGACTGCCACAACATCCTGCATAAATGTCCTACACATGATGGGACACTCTGTAACCTCTGTTTTATGGATACACGGCAAGTGTATCCATAGCCTATAATGGGTGCTGGTACATAGATGTAGCTGAAAGTGTGGCACTGGATAATAAATTAAAATGTCTAAATGAAGGGATGCATACTCCATGATGACCCATCGTGACTATAAGCCTATATTAGGTAATAAACCAGTTTTTATGTGTTTTGTTTGATAATGCTGAGCTTGTGGACCTATTTTAAATTATTTTCAGTTTATTCAGTGTATCCCATACTGTAATATCTTCAAATAGTTGGACACTAATACTGCACTGCCTAGTGGGTGGCCATTCTCTTTGCTTAAATTCAGAAATACATAAGCCATACCTTTTTGGAAGATTGAGTTTCAGGAATATCATTTTAGCATTCATATTCACCAAACTGTGGAATCCAGCAGAGGGCCTAATTCATTAGGTCACAGAGTGTGTCATTTTTTTACGCTTGATCTGCTGCTTGAATAAACATAAAAACACCTTGGGTTTTTTTTCTTGTTTTTAATGTTTCACAGTAAAATGTTTCTTTAATCTTTTGCAAAATTACTTAATTACTTTTAATAAGTCAGTAAGAGAGGAATATGCATTATTATATTATGCACTGCATCATAGTATCCCCCATCTGTACCTCCATTATGGCGTGTGCTGCTCAATGTAGCTCTATTTTATGACCATATTAGGCTCTATTAGAATGGACATTTATTCAAATTAAATGGGGTGTGTGTGTGTGTGTGTGTGTGTGTGTGTGTGTGTGTATATATACAGTATGTGGCAGTCCTGTGGGCGAAAATGCCTTGTTGATGCTAGAGGTCAGAGGAGAATGGGCCGACTCATTCAAGCTGATAGAAGAGCAACTTTGACTGAAATAACCACTCGTTACAACCAAGGTATGCAGCAAAGCATATGTGAAGCCACAACACGCACGACCTTGAGGCGGATGGGCTACAACAGCAGAAGACCCCACCGGGTACCACTCATCTCTACTAGAAATAGGAAAAAGAGGCTACAATTTGCAAGAGCTCACCAAAATTGGACAGTTGAAGAGTGGAAAAATGTTGCCTGGTCTGATGAGTCTCAATTTCTGTTGAGACATTCAGAATTTGGCGTAAACAGAATGAGAACATGGATCCATCATGCCTTGTTACCACTGTGCAGGCTGGTGGTGGTGGTGTAATGGTGTGGGGGATGTTTTCTTGGCACACTTTAGGCCCCTTAGTGCCAATTGGGCATTGTTTAAATACCACGGCTCACTACCTGAGCATTGTTTCTGACCATGTCCATCCCTTTATGGCCACCATGTACCCATCCTCTGATGGCTACTTCCAGCAGGATAATGCACCATGTCACAAAGCTCGAATCATTTCAAATTGGTTTCTTGAACATGACAATGAGTTCACTGTACTAAAATGGCCCCCACAGTCACCAGATCTCAACCCAATAGAGCATCTTTGGGATGTGGTGGAATGGGAGCTTCGTGCCCTGGATGTGCATCCCACAAATCTCCATCAACTGCAAGATGCTATCCTATAAATATGGGCCAACATTTCTAAAGAATGCTTTCAGCACCTTGTTGAATCAATGG